>NC_060002.1:3606233-3906752 GCF_912999745.1 Papilio machaon
CATCTAGACATGTTTAGCCGTTCTGGAACTACCTTCTAATACATCGATATTATTCGCATTTATAATATTAGTATGATAAGAAGTAAGATTTCTCTCCTATTCAGAGTAGATCCATTCTCTAATTGTACTAGAAGTAAATTGTAAATGTCAAAGGAGACGTTCAAAATAAATACTGTTATCCCTCTCATACTTCTTAAAAACAATATTTCCCGAATAGTTCCTGGAGATGTAATAAATCATGATACATAAGATGTAACAAGATGGGTCGTGCTAAATACTTCAAGTTTTTGCAAGTCATTGAAAAAAATTAATTTGTAAAATGATGACGCATCGCATGTAGCTTTGGCTGGTTTTACAGTCACGCCGCTAGACGCGCCGTTGGACAGCGCGCTGTTGGACAGCGCGCGTTTGAACAGCGGTGCACCAAAAACGACATTAGTACGGCGCGTTTCGCTGCTGTGAGACAGTCGTGTACAAACAGATACAAAATGAACGACAATGCGGTTAGAGTACTGGCTATTTACTTTTTATGGAAAAAAAGGCAACAAAAACGTCGAAGAACAGTAGGTGTTGATCCTTATAACGCTACAAGGTTACTGAGAGGCGAACACGTAACATCTTTCTCTGATTTACGAGAAAATAGTTATAAATTTTATAAATATTTTCGCCTATCAACCAGCAGTTTCGACGAATTACTGTGCAAGTTAGAGTTTTCTTTACGAAGATATAAAAATCATCGGCCGGGTCCCATAAACATCTTCTAATTCGCACTTCGTCAATTACTCGACCCGTATCGATGTGATTCATTTTGTACACAACAGTACCTAACGGCACGTCTCAACGGCGTGAGACTAAAACGCACAATGGCCGTAGAAGCGCACGAGCGGCGCGCGCTTCGATCGCGCCGCGCGAATAGGACGCGTTCAACGAACGGCGCTGCTCAAGCGCGCGAATTTGAAACGCTACTAATACCCCAATACATACCCGAGCGCGCGCGCTCCGACGGCGCTGCCGAAACGCGTGACTGTAAAACCAGCCTTTGTGTACCTTTAACTTACAGCTGATAATTTGCACATCTAGGAAACTTTAAAGGTTAACACGTATTCATCAACTTCTCGTCACGCACCATCGCCTCGCGGACTGCGCGCCGCCGACCCGTGCAAGCAAGGATGAGGTATCGCTTTAATTTATACCTTTTTCCCCGCTCAATCGCCGATGTTCGAGTCGGCAGCGAGTTTGTTAGACCTATTCAATCGTGGCTTTCCTCTGTACCAAACAACTGTACTAAATCGTTATCTACCTGCACTTTATTATCCAAAATAATGACAGTGATGACAAAATGTTTCGTAGACAATGGAAAATCACGGTAATCTTACTAATATTATAAATGCGAATGTTCAGATGGATGGATGGTTGGATGGATGTTCGTTTGAAGGTATCAATGGATCTTGATGAAATTTGGCACAGATTTAGAACATAGTCTGGAAGAACACATTGAATACTAATTAAGTTTTTTTTTTTTTAATTTCACGCGGAACAAGTCGTAGGCGACAGCTAGTATTAAATATATATTTTTAAAAATATTCGACGTTGCAAGAGTAATTATCTAATCTTTCCACTTTTTTAACATTGACTTATTTCTTTATACTTCAACAATTTTATGGAACAATATAAAATGCTACGTTCTTTGTTATTTGCTATAAGCTTCTAATACACTATAAATTCGGCATAATTCTAAGTCGGGATCACGCTGACTTTATTGGATTATTTCATATAAACATAATAGCTTTCAGGTACGGTGTGTTTTGATCGTAAAATTGTAGTTAACGTATTTTATGACGGTGTACAAAAATTCTATGTACACTATTAAATTACTTAGAATGAATTCAATAACACCGGTATGAACCAACTCCCCTTCGTACTTTAGAGCATCCAGAGAGAGCGAGTTGTACAACTCTATTTGAACAAGTTGTAATTACAATAATAATTATTTTACGTATAAAATAGACGCATATTCCATTAGAAATATATGTATATTAAACCGTTGGGAAGCAAACGTTAGCCACCTAATAGGCAGGTCTTTTGAAGAATATAAAAGACAAATTATAAGGCATATTAACTACCAAATTTCTTTCAGGATGTTTCTCACGACTAATAATTTTCTACTTTAACAAACTCACTGTAAAAGACTTCATTTGTTCCTCAAAAAAGTTTTACACATTTCTTTTCCCACGTAATCTTCAGCTACTTACTTTACGGTGTTACGAAATCACTTCGCCGTGAGGTGGCAACCTTAGGAATTACCTCTAGGTATCGTAAAATGTGACAAAGAAAAATTCCAAGAAAATCTCGAATATGTAAGGAGCGTTGAAATGGTATATTTTTACCTTTAAATTCTTTGCTTTTTCCTTTTTATAATTTATTTTTAACATGATTTAAAAACACAATATAACATATGTATGCAATATATTAATGGATTGGGAATGAATTAGTTACAACATTGTAGTTTCTGAAAGATTTTTTCAAAATTATGAACCTTTAAAAATAAATAAGTGAATCAGATTATATTCGTTATTTGACTTGTTAAAATCCCAAATGTGTAACTTTTTAGCACTTCAGAATAATATGCTAATCCCATCATAGCCGATTTATTTCTTAAACAGGCTTTGTTCTCGTGAGAAATACCTTTAACCTAAAAAGTAGTTTCGTTTTACGCCTGCAGCTTTTTGCTCATAAAACGTATTTATTTACGTATTCCTTATATGAGATCGTAAACAAAAGAAATAACTTTAAAAAACCTAAAGGAAAGCTAATATACTCCAGTAATCATACTTATTTACAAAAAAAACAACAAAGTAAAAGGGTAATAACAAAACTGAATTCACTGTAACTCAAATTAAAATAGTAGTATCATTCAATGATTTAAATCTTTGTATTTATAAATTAAATTAATTAAAAAAAGTATTTTCAAAACTTACATTAGTTTAAATTTTACGGGAACAATATCGTCCGGACACAAAGAGACACGCGTTTGCTAAAATTGTTTGCGTGCTCTACCGCTGTTCTGCAACACTTTTGACCAGACTACAACAGTTTTTAAAGGTGCAAACTCAAATTTTTTCGTAACTATGGTAAAAATATATGGTAATATGGTTGAAACTTTATTGTTTATCTTATGCTAGAACTTGAAACTGCAAATAATGTAGCCCACGTTTCCGGTGTACCTAAAACCCTCGTACACCGGAATAAAAAATGTGTATTGCAGAATAACAAATGGATAGAGTTGTATTATTGACTCGTTCTATTTAAGCAGCCTAGGGATGTGTTCCTAAATATGCTTAGAAACTTGAAAATTATCTTGACAACACTTCTATTTCAGATGGTTATATTCTGTAATACTGATAGTGCAGTATAGTGGGAACAACATAAGTATAAAATTAGAATATTGTAACACAGCCAACGGTAGATAAAAAAAAAACAATTTCACTAGTGTTACAGCCAGGGAATCATATTGGGCTAAGATAATAAGTTATACATCTCTATTGCATGTTTGTCTAGGACATGTTTCCTCCGTCTAGTAAACAGTTTCAACTACTTTATTTCCCCTGAGAATTCCCTAAGATACGTTGAAGGCTTCGTATATGTTCTGAAAAACACAATATTATGTCGTGACTCGTGACGTAATTTTTCGCTTTGACCTCGACTCTACTAGTCATATTAAGATCAATGTATGTACAATACTTATATGTTAAATTTAAAATATCAGAAAGCAAAACAAAAAAAAATATAGCTTTATCATTTCAAGTACCTTTATATATATTAAATAAGAAAAGAATTGAATTCGTCAAGATCACTTATAAATCTGTTTTTTTTTTCTTCAGCATCCAGTAAATAAAAATATCAACGTTGACATTTCACCTCCTCAGTTCACAAAAGCCCCCACGTCCTACATGTCAAGTGCAATAAAAAAATAACAACTATATAACAAAGGAATTATATTTTGCATTGTCATGTTTTGAGAATGGCGGCCATTGTTATTAAAATTCAATTTAGCATTTTGTGCGAATCCATTTTGAATTTAAGTTTAAATCGAATTGTTAAATCGAGGGAAAGGGTAACACTTAAGTCAAGTATTCATTCTAATACTAAGAGCCGTTTGTCTAGATGTAAACATTTCCTAATTTGTAACATATACCGTAAGAAGTGGGTAGACAAATAGACGTTACATCAATACGAATTAAAAGAAAAGGTTTTGAATTGAACGACAGGATGAGACGAAAAGAGTAACATGTCTACTTTAAAAAAAATAAGTTATCGTGGTTTGACTATATTAATAACTGTTTCATAGCTTTGTATTAAAGGAATATAACACAATATACGGGATAAACGAAAATAACAAATACGTAACCAAACAAATAGGTAGCTACGCTTCCCTAGGGAAGCTAATTTAAATGCTCATTTGTCAACGTCACGTTCGAGGTACTGAAGCACTCTTTCCCGAAATATGTTTTTAAGCCAAGATTTTTTCAAAAAAAAAAACATTTCAATAAAAGCTTATGTTAAGTCTTGAGGGACAACTTTGTTAAAAATAAAAAACAAATACCAACACCATGTGTTTTGTACACACGTACAAAACCACACACATAAAAACAAACTTACATTCGCGTGAAAAACATTACCTTCTTGTCAGTCAGGTAATCAGTAGGGTAAAAATAAACCGTATACATACTAAGTACGATTCAGACTATTTTACACTGTAAGAAAGCTTTCAGAATCAATCGGTTATATTGAAAAAAAAAAGCATTATGATGTCAATAATATAGTGTCAATAATAAATAGTGTACGATATAAGAGTCATAAAATAATTGGTGATGCCCATACAAAAAGTCAATGAATCGGCCGAGCAACTTGTCGCTAAACTAAGAACGCAACCAGTCGAAATAATTGTAACTAAATAATGTCAGGGAAATTGTGAACAACGAATCGGATACGTCGCACTAACGTGATCTACATTTTACCAATATATTTCACGATTTCATTTCCCCTAAGGATCCTGGCCTTATTCCGAAGAGATTTGAATATTTTCCGCCGCTGTAATTTTCTGAGATGCCATTGAGCCTATTTCATTTATATTACCTACATTTTCACTATAGTATTTTGTATTAAAAATTAAAAAGAAAAGAATAGAATGTGTTCGTGCATACAATGACTGTACTGTGGGCCTAGCACGAATGATTGTGACAATCGCCATCATATCGTCGTCGACAAAATTTTGACATAATTGACGATGCGATACGAAGGCAATAGTCACAAATATTCGTGTTAGGACCACAGTTTCATTTTAAAACATAAAATGACTATAATTTTTCATGTGAATCCTTTGATTAACCGTCTAAAAACGTAAGGGATGACAATTCTTTTTTGAACAAGACAGACATAGACAGTGGAATTCCGCTAACACTTCTAAATGATTAAGAAAAAAATGTAATGTGTTTTGTTGTCTATAGCATTTTGTCTCGAGATGGCATCGAGTCGTGAATTAAATCCGTTTACCGTAGCGCGGTGGTATTGAGCCGTGCGAAGGATATTAATTTAAAAACTCATCTTTCAAAGTCACGTAGCTCGCGAGCCGTCTATCTCACATCCTCTACACTCCAGAGCTGCTTCATGCAATTTAATTACGATACAATATTTTCTCGACGTTCGTGTAACACCTTATATTCACTTTCGAGCATTAATTTACGACCTTACCTTTTACACAACATAAAGATTTTCTACGTGGTACATTACAACAGTATTTATACCTGAGTTAAAAATATTATTAGTATTAGGACTACATTTAAAATAAATTCAGATAGATTTTCGATTTTTCGCAACCAAAAATCACATATCGACCACTCCGATGAATAAAGTTTTATAAACTAATATATAAACGGATAGGTAACGACTAATATATTTAAAGTTATATGTTAATGAATAAAGTTACATCTTACACGGGACTTCCACACAAGATGTAACTTAATTCATCGTAGGTATTGATATGTATATGTATGTACAGGTGTTTAAACATTGGATAAAAACAATGAAACGCGTCAATTTAATATTTAAAGTTAAAACTAATGGTCAAATAGAACTTGCCATTGGCACTATGAATAAATGCGAACTAACCCAGAGGATTGCGGCTCTCGAGGTTTGGAGTGGCTGGTGTGAGTCCCTCCACTGCCATAGCTCACAGTTCATTGACCCCGACCCCCAAGTTTATCGCGGCCAGGGCGCTGTAAAATAAAAACGCCCACCGACCACTGACCGTAAAAAATACTCCCCCGAAAATATTTATTCTTTTTGAAATGTGCTACGCCTTTCAACAACGCAATTCCAAAGCAAATTAAATGTTAAATTTTCCTGCAAGCTTCAAATTTCCGACGGTACTGTATGTTATGAGCACCAAAAAAATTGCTAAATGTTCATCTTATTTTAGTAAATAAAAATTTTCTTGAGGGTCATATAGCCTAGAATTAAAAAATAGCCTTTTCTAATGCAAAAGAGTTAACGATTTATTTATTTAGTGGTAACTTAGAATTAGGAGGGTAGTTTGAGAATTAAAAAATCGTAGTAAGACACTTTAAATTCTCTTTTAATAACATGTAATTGTTTTCAGTATCAATATTAGAAATAAAAAGAATAAAAGCAAATTTAATATCCATTTATTTACATACATTGCAATTTGTAACACTTAAATATTAAATAATAATCATTTAATACAAATAAATTAGAGTTTACTTAATTATAATTACGAAATATATTACATATACTATATACACAATAATAATACGATTAGAAAACAAGAGAGAGATACACTATGTACCATAAAAAATGGCTCAATATTTCATTTCTGTGTAATAACCAGAAAACAAGCATCAGTATACATAAGCATATTGGGCAGAAGTGCACAATTGTTACCAACTGCGGTTTATATGGTTTATAAACCATAGTTGAACCTGGACTATCGAGAGTATAGTCCTGACAGACAACCTTGATAAGCAAGAAACTCGGATTAGGGAAATCTCTGTGAGCGAGAAGATATCCCATATAGATCAAATATCTTAGTGGCTTAGTACATCACACAAGTTGCTGTGTAAAATACAATTTTTATCTGCGCAGTGCGGTGACCATGAGCTGTGTAAAATATTGAATACTATAATATGTCAGTTCAATATTGGCTTCACATATGAGCACTGTATCTGTCAATCATTGTGTAACTTCATAGGGTCCGTGAACTGAGCTGTTAGGATATAAAATAAAGCTGGTGCTGGTACGAGAGATAAATACCATAATTCCTTGAAACCGGTCAGAGATAATATACCATATGCATGTACCAGCCAGTGTCCGATTAATATGACAAGATTTCTAGTATTGGAAATTGATGACTTTAATAATGCTGGTGCTGATTGGTCAAGCTTGATAGAGAAGTGAGACGCAGATGTCATCATAGAAATTATAATCACTATGTAAGGGAAGGAACAATCTGTAATTAAAAAAAAATCAATGTATAGTACTGTTTGTGCTTGTTGATCAACCCCAGGTAGTAATAAATGTAGCACCAGTTACTACCTTTAAATTAGAACTTATGAAAACTTTGATAAAAGTACATTTTTATTAAATAACTATGTTCTACATCTCTGCCAAATTTCATCAAGATCCATTGAGCCAATCTGAGGTACCTTCTAACAAACATCCATCCATCTATACATCCAAAAATTTGTATTTATAATATTAGTAAGATACTTACATATTAAACCAGCAGCAACTGTGTGTATGAGAACAAGTATTGGGTAAAAATATAAAGCACAATAAATAGCTTTCTTTCCTGGATTCAAAGTGTACCAAGTTAAAATCCATGGCCTCAATAGTATTGTCATTAATAAACTGAATGCATATATCAATAAAACTATTGTGTACCTGAAAAATGTGACAAATTATTATTTCAATCAAAATTTTCAATACCTATCTGAAAAAGCTAAAGAATTATAGTAAAATAAACTTTTTATTGAACAATTGAAACAGATCCTATGAAAAACTAGACTAGTGCTTACTACAGTTTTTTTACATTTTTTTTACAAAAATTTCAAGTAGAACTTTAAATATGGATTGGTTATTAATAGATACCATGTTTTTCTTAGAAAATATATAAAACTAACCACTTACAAAGGATAAACTGCTTCTTGTGTACAATGCAATGTTTCCTTATAATCAGGTTGTGGGTTGTGCAGAAGAGTGTACCAATCAGACAGAGCTTTAGGAGTGCACACAAACAAAGCTATTGAACCTGTCGGAGGTAATACTAGCAATGCTGCTAGGGTTCCCGTTACTACCTCAGTAAATGCACAGATATGCTGAGCTATTACTCCAGATTTACTAAAAGTAAAAATTTGTACTTTTTTATTGTTGAAGTGTTGAACTTGATTGAGTGAAAACAAAAACAACAAATTATAGCAGATGATGAATGCTTTCACTTTTTCATTTACTTCCATAATTCTTTGAAGACATTAAAAACAAATAAATAGACATAAAAATTATCAATATTACCTTTTTCCGATCGCTACCATATCAATAAAGAACCAGTGCAACACCAAAGGTAGAAGAACCATGAATCCTAGATACTGCCAGTCGTAAAGGGAGGGTTCTTCCGTACATGGAGTACAGTAACTTGAGTCATTTGTACGAAACCCTCGGGGGCAAGCACCACATTCACTCCAGACACCATTGCCTAGATCAGTCCGCCCACAATACAAGCCAGGGCAAGATTTCACCACAGACATTCCAAATTATTTCACGTCCAATGATTTATTTAATTTTATTTATAATATTCAAATAAGTATTTCGTATTAGAAAAATCAAAACAAACAACTTTTCGTAACATAAGTTTGACAATTTGACATTTCTTTAAATATTTGAGTCCGTATATTGTACGACCCGATAATGCACGGCCCAATAATTCATGTACAAACAAACCTTTGTTTGTACATGAATTATTGGGCCGTACATTATCAGGTCGTGCATTATCGTGGCTGTGCATTATCCAGACCGTACCGATATTGTACAGCCACGATAATGTACGACCTGATAATTGGCGACCACTGGTCACGGAATATTAGGCCGTGCTTTACTTATACACGAATTATTTGGCTGTACATTAACGGTACGGGGGTGATATTGCACGGCCCGATAATTCATGACCACTTCCCTGATTGGTCAGCTCACCTGGTCTCTTATTGGTCAACAGATTATTCTGTCATTTATGGTTTGTGCCTCGTTTAGATTGGGATGAAGAAAAGAAATTTTGTTGCCACTATAACAAAAAATGTAACACAAATTATAACAAATACTTAAAAAATAATAAATTTGATTTAACGCAGTTTGATAGAATTTGGTTAGGAATTACACACTGTAAATTACTTAAATAATGTTTATTATTAAACTAATAAATTGATTGAACAACAACGTAAAATAATAAAATTAAAATTCTATCTCGTGCACATATTTTCTCTACTGTTTTAAATATATCTTCCTTATAGAATCAACCTAATAGTGCAACAACCTCTTTCGATCCTCAAGAAGATCCCATTCACAACACTCCACCTCAATTTAAGACTGCACTAAATTTCTGAAGCAAGAATACCAATCTTTTAACAGACATATCGATGTAATAAATAAACGGCACACCAAATATATTGATTTTATTTCATTAAAAATTACAGTGACAATGTCAACGTAACAATTTCTAAATATAAAAATTATGAAAAATGCAAAGGTTGAAATAACACCACATCACCACCTTTAGGATCGCCGAAGAGAAGTAGCTTCATCGTTTCACACAACTTCATTACCTCCTGCAGGTTCTGAATTTTCCCGAGAAGAGTGCTCCGTCTACTGTTCTACGAGGATGTTTAAAGAATCTTTCATGCGGAAGCATTAATGATGGTGCATAATAATGATCTGATGGAACTGCTGGTAAAACATCCTCCCAATGACCTACGTCACGATTCCACAGACGAACCAAACACACAAGGATTCGACACTTCTTTAGACGACAGTTTCTAATATATGGTGAGGTTAATGTAGAGAAGTAACCACTGAACTCCAGTTGAAAGACATCTGAGAGTTTGAGAAAATTGTACGACCTTATCGGTCTTCACGTCGAGGGAGGACGTTGATGTTACTGGCGAGAGACGTGAGACAATGAATGACAATGACAAAAGAAAGGAAGAAAATCATATTGAAATAATTAAATAAAATTACTATGACGACTTGGTTGTTTATTTTGATTATTGTTAATAGGAACATGTTGTCATCATCATCATCAACCTGCCCTTATCCCTATGGAGGGTCGGCACAGTATGTACTACTCCTCCATACATAATAGGAACATGTTGTAAAAGTTTAAAATAAAGTTTTCGTTTGCATTATCGAAGATTATAGTGTGCCCAAGCAGTCCGTCTTTGAGTGAAGACGATGCTTTATCGCGGCAACAGCAACTCGAATTTTTCGCCGTATTTAGCATTAGAATTTTAGTACACATCTTATGTGAATACCGTCAGGGGAAATGCAGCAAAGGAATTAATCGACGAGTAAACTAAACAATCGGCAGTGTATATGCGCCAATTGCAGCTATGCACATGAAGAAGTCTCGATAGTTTAATGTTTATATGGTTTAAAATTAAAAGTTAAGCACAATTCAATTTTTTGGTCGACCGATAGTCAGTCGCTGAAGTATTATTTTACTAACAATGTATGGACTTATTATGGTCTGAATTAAATGATTTTTATTTATTTATTTTATTTAATACATGCTTATTCACATTATGTGCCGATTAGACTATTGTGCGAATAAGTCTCTTGTCTGCGGAGGCTTTTAGATTCACTTAATACGATAATCAAATATTTCTTTTTTGTTCTGATGGAATTTTTAAAAACTTTATACTGTTTGTGTGGCAACACTATTTTCAAACCCAACAACCGAACCGCCAATCTAACCGCGGTCTGTCATTTCGTTTCTAAAGTGCTTGGCTGGATTATCCACACTCGTGCTTTTTATTCAAATTTAAAATTCAAGAACTGCGATTTCGACACAACGTTTTTTATATTCACCTAAATACTATAAATTTTGGATTTTTTTTAGTAATGGCTGAGCAGCAAGCTGTCCCCGATCCCCGTCACCCTGAGGCTCCCAGGCCACCTGGAGCTCCTCTTGTAGTTTCCCTACAAAGGGAACTCGAGGTGGTTTTCTCGGGATGATAACTTTTATGTGGTCAGTCGCTCGAGGGGGGCCTCGACAATCATGAGGTGCGCCAGCGACCGGTGTCCAGCGCACTGGATACTGCGGGATGGGATTTATTACTCTAAGTAATTCAAAAACTGCGATTTCGACACTCAACGTTTAAAGCTGGACCGACGATTGGGCAGCACAATCATTCCCCTACTCCCTGGGTGCTTAATTGGTGAGATAACAAAAATACCTTCTTTGTTTTTATTAGTGTATGACCTTTAGGCTGAGTTGCAGGCTTGTTTTATTGTTCATAAAGAATACTGTAAGTAATATTGTAAAAAGCCAACTACAACTAAAAGTCACTTGTTTTGTTGTAAATTTCATGCTTATGTGCAAAGTTTGTATATGCACTTTTGCTTGACAGTATATGTAATAAAATATTTTGGATATTTTGTTCTGAGACAGCCCTGCCCATGTTATATTTTTTGGTCCTTTTCTGTGGGAATGGATTTTCCCGGTTTAAAAGTAATTACTCAAGGTTATTAAATAACCCTCTTTTTTTCCAGCAATACAATGTTCCAGGAACTAAAGAGGAGGGCTTCAGAGGAGAGTATTCCTCTGAATGCCATATATGAGGAAGAAGCTGCCAGGTAAGTGATAACTATTTCTTAAGAATTGTGTTGTTTATACCACCTTATTTATGGACCCTTTATTTGGACATTCAATTAGTTCAGAATACCAAAGTGATGTGTGTATATTTTTTCTTTTGATTGATGATTTACTATGAAAAACTATGATAGCATTATCAACTATTAGGTAAGGTGATGCAAATATTAAATATAAATCTTCAGTGCAATGTATATACACTGGTGGTTGTGTAAATAGAAACACTACCAATGGTTGTTGAGATTATGTAAGTTACTTCAGTGCAATCATTTGTGTTTTGAAATAATACAGTAAATATTATGTAAAAAGTGTCCTTTGTTATTTAGGAGTAACATAGGATAATAGAAGTCAATCAAGTCTGCTCAGGAATGTAACTATGAGCAAACACACTTTTAAAGAGAAGATCAAAGATCAAATCTTGTGTCTAGCCAAAAACTAGGAATACTTAGTGGTATAACACCTGTACCTGATAACAGTTTGAGGGATTTGATATTTTTCTTGACACATTATGTTTTTCTATTATTCACATTATTAGATATTATTTACATAGTTAACAGTTTATTATATTAATTATATAATTTTAATTTGAAACATCCCTATAGGAATATTCGTTGATTAATCAATTTACCAACACTTAAGAAATTCATTTTTCCTTTTTGGTTTATTCTCCATAAGGCGAGGGCTGAAAATCGGTGTTGTCGTTCCGGGCAAGCTATTCGCCGAGCCCAGGCCTTTTAGTGTTACCGCCTTCCAACTAATTTGTACCTTGTTTATTTTATGTATCTACATTTGTGTGTAACCTAAATAAACATTTTTTATTATTATTATTAAGTCAAAGAATATTCAAACAGTGCAGTAGTTTATTCAATGCAAAAAAAAATTAGCAAGATGATATGTTTTGTAATATAGTTTGAAATAAATATTTTGGAATGTTTTTTTACAGATATCCGGATGCTGCATCTCACCTGCTCTACGAGAGTGTGCTGCCATTGATGCGGAAGTGGAGGAGAAACTCACAGCCGGCTCAGCCACTCACCTTGGAGGAATATGCGGTGGCCTAATAAGGCTTGTTAAGTCCTGTTCTTTTCGCCACTGTGTCGGTGGCGGAAGGAAAAGCTGTCATATTAGTCATGCGCGGTTTCGAACGTTGCATCGCTGACAGTGAAGTGCTAGTCATTCCTGACTGTCCCAGCTGGATTGTCAATTTGCCAAATTTTAACGGTACACAGTATAATTGCTGGACACAATTTTCATCCTGCTGTAGTCCTGATGCAGAACCTTCCTCTGTATGAGGCAGTTTTCCTTAGAATTTGGCAAGCAGCTGGCAATCCAAGACCACAACAAATTATAACAGATTAGAGAGTGCAAACGAGCAGATTGTTGGACGTAGGCGTTGAGGCTGTTGTAGATAACGTCCCAGAATTCGCTCAAGAAGTTGTCATTGCAGACAACATTGAGCAGGTAGCACCGGAGGTGGTCCAGGCTCCTATTCTGGTACCCGCCGATGTCCTGCCCGCGTCTCCCCCCCGCCACGATTTTGATCGCGAACCTCAACCCCTTCGTTGCAACATCTGTGCGACTAACCCACTCGAAGTGGTGTTGATCTCATGCGGTCACACGCAATGCCAAACTTGTCTGGACCGTTTGTTTGAATTAAATTATGTAATTTGCCCAGTCTGTCGCTCTAATGTTCAATTTTCGAATCGAATTTTTTTTAAGAAATGAGGGGAGCGACTAGATACTTGTAATGGGTATTGTAAATATAGCTTGTAAACCTTTTACAAGTATGTTAGAGATAAATTTTATTTTCATTTAATTTAAATTAATTATTAAGAGATACTAAACTCGGATTCGAGAATGAAAGTGAATAGTCATTACTCCTAATATAACCTAAAAGAATCAGTTACTATAAAAACACAATGTAGAACAAAGTCCTAAATTAGACGATCACATATATAAAATATCTTTTGCACAAATAACAAATTCTACCTTTGGAAAGATATACAAATTTTGATGTCCTAGTCTACTTCATAATTTTGTATAAACCGAGAGTTTGTATATATTTTAAAAAGGATAGTTACAATAGCCTTGAGCTGGCGGGTATGGGGGACCCGCCAGCTCCCACTGAGGGCCGGGATGAAGGTGCACTATAGTTCCGATGTGCCTTTCCTAAGGTAGTTGATCCAGCTCCATAGTGGTGATACATCAGGGTATCTCCACTACCATGCGTAGGAGGAACTAGAGGTGGTTTAGTGGGTATGCTTCCCTTCCGGGAGAGACTCCCACATAACTGTTTCCCCCGAGGCACATAGTATGTTTAAAATATTCTCATAAAAAAAAAAAATTGGAAAACATGTAATTAGTTTTTGACGTCAAAGTTAGTACAAGTACCGATAACTAACAACTTTCCCAATAAAAAAATATTCAAAAAAAATAAAATCATATTCTATAACTGCATATGAATAAACTGTTAATATAGTAAGGAGATAATTGTTTTCATTATCACTATGTAAATGTTTCTTTGATATAGTTTTTTGTTATCATACATATGTTTTATATATTAACCTTTGATTTGTAAAGTTTTCTCTATTAGGTTGTATTGTATAAATCACAATACTTTATTAAAAAATTTAAAGTATGGGTTAATTTTTTACTTTGTTTCCCAGGATCTACATATGGAATCCCGTTCTGTAAAATGTTATTTATTGAATAAAGCAATAAAAGATTGAAAATAACCTCTCTTTTTATTACTCATTACAAGTCTTACAACGTTCCGGTGCGTTTCTTGGAGATCCCGGAACCTTCTTGTTTTGCACTCGAGTCTGGCCACCGAGGGGGTTTTAGTGGGTCGAACCCCACATGCCCCTGCCTTTAGAAAGCTTAGTAACGACAAAATAACTGTCACAGAAAGCTGTTAGTCTTGGCCATCCTGTTACAAAGTCCTCCCATCATATCATTTTATGCGATGGCTAGAGCCAACCGGTGAATTGATAATTTAGTAAATTGCTCTGTGGGGTTATTTGCTATAATGGGTATGGGGGCTTGAAAAAATGTTAGTACATATCTGAAAACGCATTTCAAATTATTTTTTCCAAAAATTAAGGCAAACATACAATTGAACGTAACGCGTCCTACCACGAATGCTCACGCGTTTACAAATGTTAAGATTAATCCTTACCCATTGTATGAATATAAACTGGTTAATTTTTTTGGAGGCTAAAGTTATTGATTTTACAAAAAGCTTAGCTGAGTAGAGTTAGCCCATTTTAACACCTTTTTATATGACTCATCTTAATGAGCTCTCATAGCAAGTGTGCATCCAACAAAAATTTGAAATTGAACTGAACTGGAATTTGTTGACAGTCAATTTTTGAATTAACTGTAGATGTGTTGAATTATGTTTCTACCAAAATGTCCCCAAGGATATATAACCCACCCCTCTATATAACCAAGAAATATAGTTATGAAAAACAGGTAAAATTATTCACAATTATGGCGCCAAACGTCAGGAAAATTATTGTAAGCTTGTAACAACAATTGAGCTTACAAATAGCAACTTAAGTTTGTTTATATAAATGATTTTGGTAAATTAACCTCGCAAACAAAATAAAAAAATAACTCCTCTTCGGGCTTCTCTCTACTTAAAATTTTGACTGAAACTTTTTACCGTCGGCCGCCTGCAATTTAGGGAAAACGAAATATGTAGATTGTATTGTTTTGATTGTAATTGATTTTCCTGGAGTTGTTATATAAATATACACTCAATAGAAACTAAAATAAATTAATATCATCATCTAAATCTTATCTTGATTTGAATTGCTTTATCAAAACATTTTAATAAGTTGAATGTTATGTAAAATCGCTATATTACAAAATATAGAATAAAATAATGTATTATAAAATTAACTGGTAACCAATATTATAAATAAGAAAAATTTGATTAATTGTTTGGTTGCTTTATAAGGACTACAAAACTACTGGACTAATTTGAAATTTCTCTCACTATTAAAATTCCTTATTATCGCTGAATAAAATCATAAAAACTCGAGCATATCCAAAGTGAGAACTCTATTTCAAGAAACATATGATTTTAGAAACATATTAAAAAGACAAGGGAATACAAAATACATAATCATATCATCAATTTAGGAAATAATTTTACAAATAGGAAGTACTATGGATGTCATACTGTAAAATTCATTCATTCAAAAATACACCGTTATTGCTTCTAAATTAATAATACTAAATAAAATAAAATAGTATGCAAATATCATGTGGACATTTATTGTCCAGTAATTTTTAAAACCTATGGATGATGTACTAAATTAATTTAATTTATTTTAAATTTTCACCGTCGAAAAGGGCGCGAGATTTGAAATTTTTCGCAATACAAAAACATCAACTAAACTAGTAAAGTAGTCTAAACGAAGCATAATCATAGAGAATTAAACGCTCCTGATTGGCTAGTAGGATTCTGACAGCTTAGTGGCCGCCATGTTGGCTTCCAATTATCAGGCCGTACATTATTGGGCTGTGCATTATCAGTCCGTGCAAGATATTGTACGGCCAAATAATGTACGACCCAATAATTCGTGTACACCTACTTTCTATGGGACACGAATTATCAGGTCGTACATTATTTGGCTGTACAATATCGGCCCGTGCCGATAATGCTCGCCCCAATAATGTACGCCCTGATAATGCACGGCCTGATAATTCATGTACAAACAAACCATTGTTTGTACATGAATTATTGGGCCGTACATTATCAGGTCGTGCATTATCGTGGCTGTACATTATTGCCTCCCAAATATTTTTTTATTGACGTTTGCGTTATTCGGATACTTTTATAAAATTGTGCTGTGAAGTATAAAGATGGTTTTTGATTCTGAATTATCATTCTGTTTAAACAAATATCGTATGTGACTATAATTTCAGTTTTATTCTTGTTTTGGGTTAGTATTGAACGTTAGGATTGCACATCTATCTTCTACATTTTTTGGATATAAAAGTATAGAACGCAAATTTACTATTAATTGAAACAGGTCAGTAAAATACGCTTTAATTAAATAATAATTTTATTACAATTCACTCACATAATAAAAGGACTAAACTTCTAACAGCACGAAAAGTAATGACCAATTCACAGAGCTTTATATTTTCCTCCTGCAATAGGTTTCCGAAGAATTCGCAAGCGCAGTAGTCTCATGCCATAACAAAGACTTTTGTACGCTACCCAAATTCCTATACAAATAATAGTTAAGAAGAGACTGACAATATCTAGCATATAATATTTGAAGAAGGATATTTCAGCCGCGGGAGCTCGAAGCAACCGAGCACCTCCATTTCGAATCACGTATTCTGTCCACATTACAGCAGCTTCGGGACCTGATAATAATGGATCATAAGCCACGCTCTTCAACTTTGCCATAGCTTTTTTGTACCTGTGAAAATAAGCACATACATTCATTTATTCATAATAGTTATACTAACAGTAATTAAACAGTAGACTTCCATTGTTCCTGAAAGGTAAGGCACAGGTTTGTACTCGTGTTAAACATTACTTAATTTATTTATATTTTATGAATAGAATAAAACCTTACATATCATTCTGAGCAACGGTCGTTATCATTGATTTGAATGCTTCCTTTTCTAAATAATATGGATCTAATATTTCCCCAGCGCCATGTCGAGTAATTTCGTTTATAAATACTTTTGATGTCTTTAATATCGGAAAACCAACAATGGGAACTTCGTAGAATACTGCCTCTTCCAAAGAACGTAGTCCGCCGTGGGTTATGAACGCTTTTATATTGGGATGCGCTAAAAAAACAAAATCGTGAATTAAATCAAAATTTTGAGCAGCACTCAAAAGAAATCTTTAAAATTTTCCAGGGACTAGTATTTGTTTTCAGTTCCTAGGGAAGCAGTTTTTGATAAATAAAAAAACTTACCCAGTATTTCTTGTTGAGGAAACCACATTTGTGCAATCACATTATCGGGTTTATTTATAATAGTCCTATTCCCCAATTTCCACAGCACCAAATATGGGAGTTCTCTAAACGTATCCGCCAGAACTTCTAGGATTTTAGGCTCTAATTGTTCTGGTTCGTGCAATGTTCCTAAACTGAAGTATATAACGCCATTTTTAGCCGAATCTAAAACAGCTTTTAGGTCCTGAAATTAACAACAGTTATGTTAACAGATACATATTATATGAATACTCGTCTCTTCTGCCACTGAGATAGTTATCAATAAAACTATCTCAGAATCAGAAGAGACGAGTATATTTCTTGCTAACACAATGATGCTACACAAATTACCGGTAGTAATGGCAATCCTGGTTTGATGTGCAATCGATCCGTATAAACAGTCGCTGGTGCAGTCGGACGGTTGCCCAATAATACAGGATTCCCAGCTATGAACAGGAGATCAATGTCGTATTCCACGTCAAGAAGACTTCTTTCCAATCCAAGGATTTTCTTAGCAGCAACTTCACATAACGGTAGGAAGTTATAGAAGTATTCATTCTTCGTATGATATTGACGGTTCAGTTCAACTAATTTTTGCCAGCTGGTAATATTTCTATTATAAATCGTATTAACATCTGGATACAAAATCGGGTGTATCGGATTGCCTTTAGCTTCGTACTGATGAAGTTTACCACTGCCAGTTGTGATCGATATATGTGGTGCTTTATACTTATCTGCTACTGCGTACAATATTGGCATATCTGCTTCTGTGATTACTAAATCAAATTTCACGTTGGGGTTCATAAATAGGGACGTCATCTGTTTGGACATGAGTTGTGCTATCGCTACTTTTATCGACAGCTCATTCAAAGCTTTCAAACGTGGATAATAGTCATCGGTATTGGTCATTAACATTTTGTATTCCTCCCACAACGGTGCCGATTCTGGTCCGACGTTTAATTCGACTATCTTCTCGACTTCTGGATATTGGAAGTGGCCCGGGTACGGAGTCATAACTACGATAGAATGTCCATTCTGTGCAAGTAACGAGATGTAACCTCGGTACACGAAATGATCCGTAAATGATAAAGAACAAAATAATGCTAGGATACTTGCAGACTCCACATGATAGAAAAGTAAGGTTACCACGTACACCGATTTTAACCACATTTTAGTAAAATGTTACGTTGGACTACAACGTGTCTGAACTGCAATGTTCTCTGATATGTATTGCAAACCTTCAAGTAACATAATGTACCATATATGTGTCCCAGCTGAACAAATAACCTATAAACTTAAGTAAATAATAGCACGTTATAACAAGGTTAAAAGCATCACTTTTATACATGTTTGTACCTATGTAATTGAAATAAACCAAAATCTTATGAAATAATTTGCCCGCCATAGAAAGGCGATATGAAAAGATCTCTTCCTACGGAAGCGATGTTATTTGCCCGAAAGAGCGTTTACCGGTTTAAATAGATTTTGCTACGAATGCTCAAAAAAGTTTTATGTTTTTTTAATGTTAATTAAATATAAACTATATTATAAAACCAGACACAGTATTTATAATTTTTGGGCAAAAAAATGATTGCATTTCATAAAAAAAGCCACAGTAAAAAAACATATCAAGACGCACGTAACCATAGCAACGTCTTCGCAACAAATTGTATTGCACTGATACACTGTACAGTTTTCTACATAAATTTATATGAATATACTAGAAGTTCTTAAAACGAGTTCGATAATGGACAGGGATGTGGCTAATTACTCAGTTGAAGGTAGAATTGGTGAAGGTGCTCACGGTCTTGTGTTCAAAGCAAGACATTTATCCACAGGGCGCGAAGTCGCGTTAAAAAAGATTTTAATAAAAAACCTTGAAGATGGAATACCAATAAATGTGATGCGTGAAATTAAAGCTCTACAACTACTGCGATGTAAATATGTCAGTTTCTTTATAAATATATCTAGTAAAAGATCAGTTTTATTCGTAATTAATGAAGTTGAAGTTACGGACAATATTAGATAGAGATGTAAAGGTAGTGTTGGTCAACTAATATCGTCTAGTGAATTTGTTTCGTTATCTATTTCCAGATAATAAAATTATACGAGATGTTTCCCCGGGGCATGAGTTTGATCTTAGTACTGGAGTACATGTGCTCAGGTCTATGGGAGATGCTGCATCACAACCAACAGGAACTTACCATCCCGCGCGTAAAGACATACGCTCAGATGTTACTCAAAGGCACACGATATATGCATGCGCATTATGTTATGCATAGGGTAATTTTCTCTAGTATTTATATCAATAGCCCTGGTAACAGTCTAGTCAATTGCGAAAGATGACAATAATTGACTGATTTTGGAGATTCCAAGACGTGGAAGATCTCCATTTTACTAACACTGTAGACAACATTTTGTTGATGATGAGTGACAATGAACTTCTAGTCCAGCATATGTTTTTTTTCAAGGACTTAAAGCCGGCCAACTTGCTTATAAATCATGAAGGTATTTTGAAGATAGCGGATCTTGGACTAGCTCGATTGTACTGGCCTGACGGAGGAAGACCGTACTCACACCAAGTAGCTACGCGGTCAGTTTCTATTTGTACTAAGGAAAAACAGATATCTACTAACACATAATTTTAATACCACCTACAAAGATGGAACTTTTCTCAGAAAATTTAGGTGAAGTTTAACTGTATAAATGTAATCTGGTTTCAGATGGTATCGTGCTCCGGAGCTTTTGTACGGTGCTAGATTCTACAGTGAAAAGATTGATTTGTGGTCTGTCGGCTGTATTATAGCAGAGATGATTACTAAGAAACCACTTTTTGCGGTAATTTTTTCAAATCGCAAAACTTTACTACAGTTTTATTGCTATTTTGAAACAAAAGGCACTGGAAAATGAACGTGTTTACAATCAACTGTTGTCTACTTTTAAAAACAAATAATATTTCATATTTTCTTATTTTATACCCACAGGGAGAATCTGATATCGAACAGCTGGCTATAGTTCTCCAGCACTTAGGTACCCCGACTGAGGAAACATGGCCTGGACATTCCAAGCTACCCGATTACCACAAGATAACATTTCCGGAATCCACGCCAACACCCTGGTCTGATCTCCTACCTGGTGTCGAATCTGAAGCGATCAATCTTATCAAATCATTTGTATTGTATAATGCCGATAGAAGAATATCCGCTAAAGAGGTTAGTAACAATCTATGAACATGGTCCATTCTTGTATTTGGTTGATTGGAACTCCAAACTTCTCTATGCTTAAAAGGATCAGTAGTTTGACTTAATATTAAGAGAGAAAGAGAACATGTAGTTATTTTTATGGCACTATATAAAAGTTTGAATTGCAGGCACTAAGGCATCCTTGGTTTCATACCAGACCGCCTCCAGCAGCTATTGAAGACATGCCTAAGCCAAACATCAACAAACCAAAATAAAAAACATTTTGTATATCTCAATACTTTTATTCCCATGAAATCACATAACCACTATTTGATTAATTAATAAAAAATACAACTGTATTAAAAATGAAAATTGTACTTCGTTGACATTTTGAGCCAATAATTTTAGTTTTAACATGCGTTTTGTTCACTCTATCGCTTGTTTATGGTACGGAGTAAACATAGATGTACACATTCATACCATAGAGTTTGAAAAAAAAAATTATAATAAAAAAATATAAATAAACTATTTTATATATTTTATAACTATTTAATTTTTCTATTGGTTGGTCGGTTATTATTTAAAAAGAACCGGAAAAAAAATACAAAACAAATGTAGGTTTAAGTTAAATATCGAAAAATCCACAACTCTTGATTATTAACCACACAACCTCTAAATAGACAAGGCTTTTTTTTGGCAGTAATTTTTATACAGCAGTACCCCTATATTATACAATTTTTGATTGTTAATGTCTCCAGTAAAGGTTTATAAGTTTATCATGGGTTTAAATCTATTAAGAGTAGATATAGATGTACTTCAATCTATTTTTACGGTTCAAGTCATGATAGAGTACAACACTAACAATAAACTAAACGTTGGTTTCTGAGACCAAAATCTCCGTTTAAAACAGTGATTGTCAAACTTATTTCTTTTACCGCCCCCTTTGAAAATAAATTATATTTCAGCGCCTCCTAATTTTTATTCAGCCCTGAAACTTAAAAACCACAATTTCATTACTTTAATTAATTTCAACGCCACTCATTTTTTTTGAGCCCCTTAAAGGGGGAGTTAGTTTCAAACGCCCCCAAGGGGCCGTTATCGCCCACTTTGAGAAACACTGGTTTAAAACATATTGTGATCACTGTTTTATTAAAAAATAATAACAGGGATAAGGGAAAACATATGTTTTATACAGAGATTTTGGTATCAGAAACTAATAGAAAATATTTAAACTATTGGTTTTATAGATTTAAACTTTGTAAATTATACGAACCTACTAAAATTGTAGTTAACCTAACCGTTTAGCTATTTGGAACGTGCATTCAAATAAGACAAATATATTTTAAAGAAATATTTTGCCAGTTTGATGATAGATACCCTAGATAGTTAAGCTAGGCTAGGCTATGTAAGCTAGGCTAGGCTATAAAGTCGTTTTAATCATAACATTAAGAGATCATAAGAACTAATTAACCATTTGAACATTATAAAAATGCAGACAAATATTATTTTCTACACAATATACATTGAATATACAAATAATTTACAAATTAATAATATTACGAATTCAACTTAATATATAAAATATCTTAATAAGGTAATCTTAATATCCAGGGAGTTTCGACTGCAGAAAATGAATAAGTTTTTCTTCAGGTGTTTCAGCAAAAGAAACTCAATTTTATGTAACTTTTAGTGGATAAAAAGTCTAGTATAGAAGTTGTCATATATAAGGAGTGTCGGACATTTTCAAAAAAAAAATTTATTATGATTCTAATTGGTTGTGAACCATGAACTTGGTCTTATTTTGACACTTTTCCAAAAAAAAAAAACTGTAATTTATCGGTTTTTGTTTCGACGTTCGTTATATTTTGTCGGCCTGTAATATCGAGGGCAATGTAACGCGATGATGACCTTGAGCTGACAAGATATTTGAAAAGAAGTATACCTATAGACAGTTTTGACACAACATTGATGTTTCGTGTAAATTCACATTTCTATTTGATTTATTATGGAAAAATTTATATTATTATATTAGGTCATCCATTTTGACTTTTACCACTTTATTGGATGAATCAGTTATCGAAATATATCACTTTATGCTTTTTAAAATTACGCATTTTACATTACTTTAATATTGCTCTTAATTTTAGCCCATTCACAATATCAATTCAACTTATGTATTCTTATATTTTCTAAAATCCCAAAATATATAGTCAGAAGAGTCTTTATATAACATAATTATATGATTTTTCAAGAATTCTTGCAATTCTGTAGAAAAATACAAAATAAATATTAAGACAGAATTATATTTATAAAGGGCCCCAATTATCCAGTATTTAAAACATAAATCAATTAAAATAGAGTAAATCAAATTGATGACATATCCTTTATTATAACCACAGCCTTTATAACTAATTGGTGTTATAAGTTTATTTTAACTATTATTCTATTTTATGTAGAAATTATGTGATAACAGTTGACCTTGAATGTTAGACCCTTTTTCCACTATACAATTAACAGCACAACTGCTAACTTTATGACAGTCATGGCTGCACAAGTGGAAATGGTATATAATTTACTCATTAATGTTATTTATGCGTCCATGATATAAGTTATCATATAAATATTACAATAATATGAGAATATTACGAGTTTTTTAACTATATAGATAACATAGTTCGACACTGTCCAATACAAAAGCAATTCTATTTTTAAGATTATGAGATTAACTCAATGTCTTTTAATTAATAATTTTAAATGATTAGGTCTATTTTTTGGGAACAATATCAGTGATTATTTATGCATAATTATAATAAAGATGCTATGTAGATAGGGTTGCCAGGTTGTCAAACCTACTTGCCGGACAGACCAGCCAGTTTGGTCAGACATTTGGGTAAAAAGGTTGGACACCCAATATTATTTAGGATTTTATCTCAGTATTAATAGGTACACTCTCGTTTGGGAAAAAGCCTAACAAAAGCCGGAAAACCGTTTATTTTGGCCGGATACGCAATCAAAAAGCCTACCTATGATCGGCTTTATCCGGACACCTGGCAACGCTAAATGTAGATGTTTAAAAATATGGCGGCGATGAATTTATACATTTAGATATAAATTTATTTAATACATGATTTAACATTGCAATAAAATACTTACAATTTGCAAGTATAACAGTCAAATAACCTCCGAGATGGTTTCACACCAGTTTTACAAACCACAATTTGTGCAATAAAACTAAGTAATACCTATATTTACATACTATAATATTTACATTACTCTATAAGAGCAGTATAACCTCTAATAAATATGAGGTAATGTCTTGTTTTTTATCTTTTCCTCTGAAATACTTTTTTTTTATATAAAAATTTACATTTAATTTAATTTTTAAATTATTTTTATATACTACAATGGTATATAACTCTACCGTGTATTAACATTGCCAACACAATCACACAAAAAAAAACATCTCAGTCATTCTCGCTGAAAAACCTAAAAACAATATCTTTAAATAATAGTCTTACTTAGAGATTAATTTAAATATATATACAGTTGAACCTGGATAGGTGAAAAACCTTTATAAGCGAGAGTCATTGTCTAGTCCTGACAGACTTCCATAAGCGAGAAATTCAGGTAAAAAATTAACCTATATCTCAATAATAAAGGATAATTGTAACATAGCTAATTGTCTATACTTTATATACCATTGTATTAACTGCGAGATCTCCATTTAAAGTCAATCACACAGAAATGGGATATAAATTTTTGCAATTGATAACATAACCGCATTTTACTATAAAAATTATGATATTTGATTTAATTATTGACTATTTTATGTATGGAGATATAATAAATTACTTTTAACACACAATATCAATGGAATGAACATTAATTAGAGGTTAGTAATAATTTTATATAACCCCATTATTTCTGGTATACTCATTAATTGTGATAAAACACATTATTGTAATAAATTACAATTTACAATCTACCTTTCTTTTCTAGCATTAGAAGATATTGATATCAATTATATTAATATATTAAATTTTTACTAATTTATCATTGGTAGAGATCCTCTCCGATCTATTAAACTAAAGCTGACATATTTTTTACTATGATAGTCTTAATTATCAATATTTTTAATAGGAAATTTTGTTACATTAAATACAATATGCATCTGCATGAATAACTCTAAAATATTATATCAACTAACATTTGAAAGTAACTCACATGTCTTCCAAATCCAGTCGATTTGTCTGTTTTGTTGCATTACAATTGTATTGTCCAATTACTGCGGTTTGATCACAAGCAGCCACATTTTGTGTTCAGAGTTCTCCGGCTCGGGGTGTATTGGCAGTGGGGGTGGGTCTGGTGGTGGGGCAGGGGTAGTGGCGCTTTGCTATTCGCGCAACCAGCCCACTGCCTGCAGGTAGCGGCGCACAGCCACGTCAGCGTCGCACTCAGCACTAGCTCCCCGCTTTAGTAATACCCCCTTTAGCGTCACATATTGCGCCGGCGCCATGCTAAGTGCACTACACAGCTGGAAATGTAAACATAATACATTCACAACAATCTAATGAAATTAAATACATACTAGCGGTTGCCCGTGACTTTGTCAGCGCAGAATTTAAAAAAAGGCAGCCGTTAAGTAGTATCAGTAGGTACATAGCACAGATATACAAACAGAAATTTTTAAAATTGGTTTGTCGTTGTTAGTAACTCAATAATCAAATTTTTTCTCGATATTACCTACAGACACTCCAATATTATTTATATGTAAAGATGATATGAACACTTACACCAATTTAGTTTCCTCTTCTCTTTCAGTGATATATAAAACATTGTAATTTCATTACAAAAGTCACAGTGAATAATAACTAAGATATCAGCAGTTGTTGTACTACTTTAGTTAATCCGTCCCGTCCATTGTTGTACTGGTTTTAACTATATTTAAATTGCACTTAGTTTTAAAGTGTATGTTACCTGTATCTCGTTATTGTTGAGAAGATGCGTCGAGCAAACGCCGTTGCTGTTGCTGCATGAGCTCTTTTTGGAGCATCCACATGCGGTACTTCCGTCCCGTGTGCACTTTGGGCTGGTGGAACTTGAGCCGCTTTCTCCTTCTCTGTACACACAATCCAAAGACCAATTTATAAAAGACTAGCTTTTACCCGCGACTCCGTGCGCGCGCAATAAAAAATAGAAAATGGGGTAAAAATGATCCTATGTCCGTTTCCTGGATCTAAGCTACCTGCCCACCAATTTTCAGTCAAATCGATTCAGCCGTTCTTGAGTTATAAATAGTGTAACTAACACGACTTTCTTTTATATATATATACAGTCAAAATCTGTTATAACGACATCGAAGGGACTACTCATATTGAGTCGTAAAAACCGATAGTTGTAACAACCGGTGACAGGTATTAATAGGAAAGATATGTAATAACATTCAGCCAGGACCTTTGATTTTGGTCAATTTAACCGGTATGTTGTTCTAAACGATGTCGCTATAAACGGTTTTGACTGTAGATGTAAATATCTTTGTTATGAAGATGCATAATGTATGTAGTTAAATGGAACCGACCTTTTTCTTGGCTGCAGCATGTTGTTCTGCATTTGGTCTTTTGTCTGGTTGATTTCCAGGCACCCACTGCTGCCCTGGCGAAAACAATCGTTATACGGGATCAAACCCAAAACTACACATCCACATGCACAATTTACATACATTGCATGCAGATTTAGAAAGAAAAAAAACATTTATTGCCACACAAAAAAAAACAACACATGTACTAGGCACAAACTTAGTACAATAGTGTGGCAAAAGGAAGCCAGATCAGCGAAGCAGGGACAGACTAAACTGACACTGTGCTGGCTTTCAGCTGGCATATTTACAAAAAATAAAAAATAATAATAAAAAGCAAAAAAAAAAGATAGAATTAGATTAACAAACAATGATTCACAATATTATAATTATTATATTAATGATACACATAAATATTACCTAAAATGTATTCAGTAATTTACTAAAAATTTATGAATTAAAAAAACTGCTTGTCAATGACCTCAATGTATTAAACTTCACTTAGAAAATATAGTTCTTTTATGAAATGGGTGATTCAGATTAAATCTTACTTATATTATAAATGTGAATGTTTGGATGTATGGTTGGATGTTAGAAGGTATCTGCATAATGGCTTAATGGATCTCGCTGAAATTTGGCATAGATGTAGACCAAAGTTTGAAAGAACTTATAGCCTACCACAGGTGGGCACAGTTAATCAAAAAGTTAACTTCGTTAATCGTTAATTCGTTAATTAAAAAATTAACTTCGTTAATCGTTAAAGCGTTAAATTCTCGAAAATTTAACGCAAGTTAAAGTTAATCGTTAACAGTTAACCATACCAAAATTATACATACTAATTTCACACTTATTGTGGCGACACTTGTTTAAAATAGTAATTTGACTATACATTCTATAACAAATTAGTATTAGAGACAAGTATGTATGCATTATAGTATATTTCATTACGAGTGCGGAAAGCCTGTCATTGCAAAGAGTTCCGACAAATGTCTACCCGAGCCGAAGCGCAGCCGAAGGTGAGGGTTGACAGTTGGAACAAATTGTAATGACAGTTTCGCACGTGTACTAAACAACTATTTTTAATACAGTTGGGAAAAAATGAAGCAATTTAATAGAATAATAAAAACACAATAAACTCAACTAACAAAAATGTTTGAAAAATGGCGCCAACGGTAAAAGAATACAAACAGAGTTTTTTTTTTTGTTTTCTTCACCCATTCTGGGTAGGGAAGTATGCCCAAACAGCCGAGTAGATTATTTTTATGGGTATGAAATGAAAATTAAATTTAATGAGATGAAATAAAATGAAACCAACCTAATTCATTGAATCAAATGATTAAATCTGATATTGTAACAAATTAGGAGCTCCTTTTTAGAAATATTCGCATGAATCATAAAAATTTCAATGATTTTTTTTTGTAAAAACTTCGTGGTTGGTTTTTTCTTTTTAATAGACATTATTTTGACAGTTGGGAAAGAGATCGCACAAGTTTGGAAAAGCTAAAGAAAAAGCACGAGTAAAAAAGTGTTTTTAATAAAAAAAAATGTGGCTCAAAAAGTGGCATATTGCAGGGACCAAGAGCTTTCGGAATGTGGGTTATTACCTACTCGTGCTTTTATATACTCGTTATGAAATATACTATTTCGAGCCTTCTTTTGATTTTGTCCTGTTGGTCAAGACTTTCCCGTACGCTCTGATGCATCATACTAGAGTGAGATACATCATCATTCGAGTCGCCGACAGTCGCCCAATATAGTTGAACTTACGAGCGTGGCGTGGTGCGTAATTTAAACAAAATGACAGCACGTCTCCAAGTTTCTAATTTAACGATTAACGGACTTTTATTAACGGAAGTCGACTTTAACGGAAGTTAACAAAGCGTTAACACTTTTTGAAGTTAACTTAAAAGTTAATCCGTTAAGCAAAATGTTAACTTCGTTAATTAACGATTAACGGATTAACGAGTTAATGCCCAGCTCTGTAGCCTACTAATTAAGTTTTTTTTTTATCTGCACAGACGGAGTCACAAGCGACAGCTAGTAAATTATATTTTCGATTCAAGAACTATGACATCAGAATGCAGGTTGGTGCACAACCTTATTTAAAAAGCGAGAACAGACCATTGAATATTAAGGAAAATTTTCTAGTAATTGTTTACATACTAACTTTTCCCTTTTAGTGTGGTTTAAATTTTAATTATTCTGGTGACCGTCAAGAACTTTGTAACAAAATGGACCACTTTGTAAATCACTATTCAAAAATAACAATATAACGGAGCTCACGTCTAAATGGTGATTAGCAGCATTCGGGTGCTTCCTATGTGCTGCATGCTGTTCATAATGCGCACATTCCTCCAGCCTGGTGACACCAGCCAGCCGATAGCGGTGCAACTCAGCGAGGCGCACCCGCAGCTCTCTCTCGCGCCACAAACCAGCAACCACGCTTGTTTGTTCCACACGACCGTAGAACTGAGAAGTCCAGCGCAAACGATCTAAGAACTCTCTGGAACAATTGCACAAAATATAAATTATTAATTACTATTCAAAAACTGTCAAATGTCTAACAACAAAATTCAAAGACCAAATTTGAGGAGTCTTTGGGCCATGTTAACATAACTAACTGTCCATAGGGTTACAAACCACAACCAATTAAATATTTTAAGAGAGATGCAATAAAAATAACTTGTGAATATGCAACTGAAAAATAGGTATATCCATAATTTTGACTTTATAAAATGAATACCTACTTTTTCTCTTTGGCAAGTTTTCCAAGCGTCCTTTGTTTGTTTCTTTGATTGTTGAAGAATACAGAAACTAATTGGAAATCTCTCACTAGCCTTTTTCTTCTCGTTCTTTCTCTCAATCGGCGGGTATAGATGTCCACTTGGGACAATTTGAGAGCTGTAAATAATTTAGTTATACAACAAAAACTGCTTCATACAACAAATCAGTGGTGGCAACCAAAAATTTAGAACCCAGCTTAATGCCACATACTGTCTACTAATAACACTAGACTATGGCAGATAAATGTTAATTTTCTATCATTATAAAATTTGAATATTTAACCACTAAAGCACCGTGCAAGAGCCAGCTGTTGAATTCTCTTGATTCATTTTTACCATGACTTGACTGATTAAACAACTGCATCAATTATAAGTAATCTTACAATCTTACTAATATTATAAATGCGAATTTTTGAATGGATGTTTATTTGAAGGTACCTCCAGAATGGCTCAACAGATCTTGATGAAATTTGGCACAGATGTAGAACATAGTCTGGACGAAAACATAGGATTATTACGTTTTTTTTAAACCGCACAGACGGACTCTCGGCGACAGCTTGTGATCTATAAAGTTTTTGAGGCTTGCTACAACAGCAATTAATACCATATAGAGCAGAAATGTATGTTAATTAAATTAACACAAAACAGGACATGCTTTGAGTTAACATATTGTTCAAGTACAATAAATTTACATACAAAATACAACTTACCGACATCTAATTCATCATCATCAGGATTTAATGATAATGTTGATATTAATTGTTCCGCTTCATGGTCATGTTCCTGGAATACCAATGTCATATCCATTATATTGTTTGACATGCAATACAATGAGAAACTTCTTAATGGAAAAAAAGTTAAAAAAATTAATGAATGACCATGTAAACAAAGTTACAGGCAGCAAAGTTCTGCTATTCAATAATCGAATTTAAATTCAGCTACTTCAAAGGTAACATCATAATTGACTTATATTTCACAATACATTAAATGTTACTAATAACAAACTGAAAAAATATACCCTTTCAAAGTCATCTCTATTTGGTGTATAACCTAAATGCAAAGCTTCTTCTCCGGTGACTGCTAGGGGAGGAAGACGAGACACTGCACTAGGTCCTAATGGACCTTCATCTCTATCTGCACAGTGAAGTGAAGGCCGACTTGTACTTTCCACATTACCCCAGGTAGCTCGCCCAATGCTGCCCTCCAAGTACCTAGTTATGTATTCATCTTTGGCCTCTAAAATAAAGGTATGAGTTTTACGATATTTCTACTTTAGCATAAATATTTTCATCACAATACAAACAGAATGTATAAATATACCTTCTGGTGTTCGTGATTCTATGTGTTTAGCAATATCTTCCCAATTACCAAATCCAAATTGTTCTATAGCGTCTAGTAGTCTAACTTCTTCATTGGCAGACCAACTTGTACGTCCCAAAAATATACCAAAAGCACCAGAGTCCTGGCAAAGGTAAAAAAAAATTACGAAAACATCTATGCTCAAGATGATAAAAATGTACCTACTTTATGTTAACTTACCATAAACTGATAAGAGTGATCATTTTTATGTTGTCCAATTTCAGCACCGAGAGAAAAACACTGAAAAAGTTGGCAAAGTTTCTCTTTAATTCAAAACTCGCGCCAAAACTATAAACAAAAATGGCAGCCATGCAAATTTACCTGCAAACAAATATCAAAATCTATACATTCGGCACATCTTACACGAACACCATTTATTTCTTCTTGGCAATAAGTACAATTATATTTAGCATATAAATCCGAAAACGACATATTTTTAATTTGTACGTGTAACAGTCATACGTTGGCAGCTTTAATGTTTGGCTCGACGGCCATGTTTTTTCTTAGAATTTAGAACTAAACCAAAGATAATTTTCTATGGTCCATCCAGATAATATCGAGATTCTGACGTCAATATTCATAATTTCATAGGTATAATTTATGCGTCGTGAATAAAACAGACGAATTATGGACAAAAAAACATGAACCCCTATAAACGATATAGTTGTTCACGTTTACTCTATAAGACGTAATTGAAAGTCTATTCAAATACAATTTTTATTAAAAAAAAACGACAGCTTTGTATTCAGTTTATAAGACCAGATATAAATACTCGTACTAGTTTTATTATATAGTTTAATTTGGAAAGATATTGCTACTATAACGTATTGTAATTTACAATCTATAACATCGTTTTCCTACCAACGTAATAATTTAAATATTCTCGTATAGTCTGTGTTCCATATTCAACGTACCATCAAGAAAATTTAATGTCAATCAATCCTTTTTGCTCCCGACAATATCAATATTTTCACAATATTTTTTATTAAATATTGCTATCAAGACTCCGAATTTCGCATTTGCTAGTTCTAAGTTTTGCTCTCGTACATTCTTAAAAATAATTCTGGAAATATTATTCTGCCTCGATATTTAAGAGCTAAAATTAAACATGAAAATCTGAAATGAAATTGAGTTTTTGTTTTCCTTTACTCACTCATGTGCAATGTAATGTGATAGTTGGCTAATTTTCCTGTACTTTGTATCGGTCTTCGACCATGAAATCCAGCAAACGAAGACTTCAAGCGCTTACGGAAGGTTCTGATGGACTACCAAATTATATCAAAATGGAAGATTCAGAAATTTCCTTACCACCAGCACTTAGATCGCGTTTACATGAACTATTTTCACAAATAGAAAAAGAGTTTGACCTTCTATATACTGAAAATTTGAATCGTAAGTTAAATGATCCATATGTGTAAAAAATACAGGTTAATAGTATGTTTATAAATAGTCTTTTAAATTCGTGATATTGTTTTTAGTGCAAGAGAAAATTGATTTTCTTAGTGAAAAACTGGAACGAGAGAGCTATATTGGTGATAAACAGAATCAGGATTTAATTGAATTTGAAACAGCTGGAAAGAATTCTAAAGTAAAATGTAAGTCCAAAATTCAATTTAATTGTTTGTTTGTTTATTCATTGATAATATTGTTGTTTTTCATGATTTAAAGAAAGATTCAAAACAGAGTAACAAAATTGTGTAGTCTAAGTAATATTAAGATAAAAATAGTAGACTTGGAAGATAAAATATTAAAATGCACAGTCATTGCTATTATTTTGCATTAATAATAAACCAAGGTCTAGTCTACATTCATCATCAACCTGCCCTGTTACCCACTGGGGTCGGCATACTATGCATCACTCTTCCTCTACCTTTGTAGCTATCCACATTTAATCTTATTTCTTTCTTATCTATGTGGTCATCATCTCTACACATAATTTGTCCATATTACGCTAACCTTTTGTTTGTACATAGTAAATTAGTTTACATTATAAATAGAAATCTATGTTTGTAGCCTATGCATTACTAAACCTTTGAACAGGTTTTGATAAAGCTCTATGGGATAAATAGAAAATGCCCAAAAATCAATGAAACATAGCCAAAAAAAGTTACAACTCTTAATGGATGCTGTAAGAAATGTAACTCTTTGTTGCATGGGTCAATATTTTTTTGATGACTGCAATATTTAGGGTCCATCCTCTACTTAAGATTCATAACATTAGATGGTTAAAAGTAGCAGTGAAAATTTAATATTATACCTGGACATCACAAGAAAAAGCTACTAAAATAAACAATTTATACTTCCAGTATCTCAAAGTAACTCCCAGAAAGTAAAAGCAAGTCACAAACTCAGAGTTCAGACAAGCAAGATTGTGTCAAGTTTTAAAGCTCCCACATACAATTGTCAGCTGGTGAGAGAGTTCACTGGTCATAAGGATGGTATCTGGGACGTTTCTACAGCTAGACCAGGGCAAGCACTTATTGGAACAGCTTCAGCAGGTATTTTTAAATCACAATAATCCGTATTTAAGATATCATGTGAAGATGACAAAAAGAAGTTCTAGTTTCAGTCATAGTTATAAAGTTAAAGCTCAATAAGCAAGAAACCTTCATAAGCGAGAGACTTTGGTAAGAGAGAAATCCATATAAGCAAGAAAAATATTGCAGTTCCTCAGACTCTCGCTCTTCTAGGTTCGACTATAATAGTAATATGTCCTTAATTTTATGGTGATCCATGAAAATTTTAGTACTTTTGTACATGTAATACAATTTTAGACCATTTTCTTTTTTTTCTTTTCCACTTTGTTTATTTATTATTCTAACAAGAACGTCTTTTTCTAAATAATACTTAATTTCCAGACCATACTGCATGTATATGGAGTGTAGAGTGGGGCAAGTGCTTACTGCAATACACAGGACATTCAGGATCAGTGAATTCCATTCGTTTTCATCCTACAAGAGACATTGCTCTTACTAGCAGTGGTGATAATACTGCACATGTTTGGCAAGCTGCTGTCAATTGGGATCTACCGGTAAACAAACTATACAGAAATAGAAACCATTTATAAGACATTGTAAACATACATAGGACATATTCTTACAATGTATATATATTTATCAGAAATTCCATGTGTGTTTTGTTATTTAAATTAATATGTATAATAGTAAATGTTGTATTCCGTAGTTTTATTATCTGCTATGAGATCTTTGTATGATGTCTACATTTTAGTTTTTTTCTTTCATTTACAATAGCGGGGACAGTCTTCAGAAGAGGAATTGGATGGTGGTGGTGAAGAGAGTCTTGGTGAAGGTGGTGATAGACCTGAAGTATTGAGAACACCTCTCACAGAACTGACGGGACATATAGGTGTGGTGGTAGCAGCTGATTGGCTGACCGGTGGTGACCATGTGATTACAGCTTCTTGGGACAGGACTGCCAACTTGTATGATGTCGAAACTGGTGATTGCTTACAAATTCTCACAGGTTAGAAAAATTATATAATTTTTAGAATTAAATCCTTCAATTTAAAAAAAAACGTTGATTTTTTTTGCTTTGTTTTAGGACATGACCATGAATTGACGCATGCATCAGCTCACCACAGTTCCCGTTTGGTGGTGACTGCATCAAGAGACACCACTTTCCGTCTTTGGGATTTCCGTGAACCTATTCACTCGGTCTCAGTATTCCAAGGACATACTGAGTAAGTATTTATATTATTTCTGTATATTATATGATAACTTCAGTTACCTTTATATATCTGAATAAATCAAATTATTTCGATATATAGAGATAACTCAATTTTAAGTTTTGTTTTATGAATGTTCTAATTGTAATTTTTAAATTTGGTAAATAATAAATTAAACAAAATACATGAAACCTTGAAGTACTAACGACTATTGTGATTTATAAAAATAATTATTTAAAGCCTTACGTTTGTTATTACAGGAGTGTAACATCAGCTGTTTTCACTCGCGAGGACAAAGTTGTTTCGGGCTCTGATGATAGATCTGTCAAGGTATATTTTTATTTCTTGTTAAGAAATATTATATATTTGTTTTGTCTGTTAAACATGTTGAATGTTTTGCGGCTCCAGGTCATCTGCGAGCTGCGCAGTATCTTCCTCGCGCATCCCTTTGCATAACTACCCCTACAAATTTGTTTGAAAACCTTTGAAATCTGGTTTTGGTTACCAGGTATGGGATGTGCGCAACATGCGGTCAGCTCTGGCCACGATCAGGTCGGATTCGTCAGTGAACCGAGTGTCTGTGAGCGGCGGCGGCCTCATCGCCATCCCCCACGACAACCGCCAGGTGCGCCTCTTCGACTTGCAGGGCCAGCGCCTCGCAAGACTGCCCAGGTCCAGTCGACAGGTCAGTTGTTAACCATTCCTTATAGACTTAAAATAAAAAGTGAAAATAGACTGTAAACTTATTTGAAACATAAGTTTCTCTTGATTCATCCATACAAATATAAATAGTATAGACATAAATGTCCCAATTTCTGTTGTAGACTATTCGTACCTTTAGATTGTTACCATTGTTGTACCATTTGACATGACTGACATGTAGGTGTTTTTATATATGTGGGTTTATAAGTATGTAAGTTTCTTTGTGAAGGCCTAGATCCTAAACGAAAGAACCGGTTTTGAGGAGGATATCATTCGATTCGTCTTTCCCCCTAAGTGTTATAAGACTACAGTAAATCGGGTTTTTGGAATTTTAAAATAACAGCCGCGTTGTGGAACGGACTGTCCTCGTCGGTATTTCCATACCAATAAAACTTAGAGTCCTTCAAGAAGAAAGCATACAATTTCCTTAAAGGCCTGCAAAGTATGTGCAGTTCTTCTGGTGTTGCTGATTTTCATGGGTGTCGTTGTTCAAAAAAACAAACTGTGTTCTTCAACTATGTTTATACTTGAAAACCATTTTATTTTATTAGGGTCATCGTCGCATGGTGACTTCAGTGGCGTGGGCGGAAGAGATCTCCAACATTAACTTCTTCAGTTGTGGCTTTGACCGCCGTATCCTGGGCTGGTCCATCCAGCCCTCCAAGGAGAATTAATGGATGAAGATATCATATCGACTTTGACGAGTTTGTCGTCTATTGTGAAATTATTCTAATTACGATTATTTCTTTATATATTTGGTTTGAAGACAGTGAGTGTATTTTATTTTTCAAAGTTAGTGACAATTTTTTATGTAATAATAGTGCCGAATAATATTATGATTTCTCTTACTAAACTACACTAAGTGCGACTCTCAGTGTAGCGGTTAATGTGTTAAAATCTGTGAATGTTTAGATACAGTTTTTGGTAAGTTATTGCATAATGTTGATTTTCCACGTATTTGTGGAATAACAATGGAAACTTTATATCAACTTCTCCACTTAAAGTTAAGCTTCAATTAAAAATTTAAATCTTATATCACTTTAAAAATTCAGTTTTCTTCATACTAATGGTTTTGGAAAATTTATTTTCAATCAAAATGTAGGATTCCTTAGAAATTATATAACCTGCGTTGACTTTAGGAATTTATTTCTATTTTCCGCAATTCATTAAATACTATAATTAATAATAAAACAATTAAAAGTAGTATTGTTTCAGTATTGATATGTAATTTAAAAATAAGTTTGTTTATTATATATAGACTGACAAACTTATTTGACCCGGCGGGGGCATAAGAGCCACTAAATTATAACAGAACACTAGGGACACACTGTCAATGTCAAAAAAGTTTCATATAAGTTTAAGTTTCGTACTATATATAAGTTTCGTACTATAGCGGTTTGACATCTTTTTCTTTATACAGATGAACCTGGATATGAAACGAAAAATCTCTATAACGGAACAAATTTATTAGTCTTTAGCACCTGCATGCTGAGTGGGAGAGATTTCTGTTTACATGAGCTATAGGGTCTTTGGTCTTATCCAAGTTCGACTACGTAGCATTTTCTATGCCTAATTCTAACAGAACGAACTTCGATAGCAGCACCTCTCATTAGGTCAGTTGAATTTGTCAGACTATACATATATATATCTTAGCTCTTTAAGATGTTAATATAAATAATATTTTTAGATTTTGGAAAAGTTAGTACTATGAAAAGGTATTTGGGGTGTAAACATCTTTATTTCTTTATATTTATTAACACATCTTATGTGTATTATCTATAATTATGGTGTTTTAGGTGTGATATGAATAATCTAACAAAGGTAGCAAGATTTTTCTTTAATTATTTTAAAGTCAGAATATATAAAATGTTTTAAATATATTTATTAGGAGATAGGTAAATTAATAATTGTTTTGATTAAAAATATAAGAAATATAGGCCGAGGGAGTTACGTAGGGAAAGTTTAGAAATAGGGAGAACTTATAACCTCGTATTAAAGAATGAATATGTCCCATTAATATCAATTAACATCTATAATTTTTTGGGTGTTTAACACAATGACACCTGGCATTGGCATTATCTAATTTTTTTCAGTGAAAATCTTCATTCTTTTCAGTGCAAATCTTCTTTCAATAGTAATTAAAAACTTACAAGAGATAAATATACTGCTCTTTGCATCATTATATTAATACATAATGTGAGTGAAATTTTAAAATTCTTTATTAAATTATTTTTAGCATTTGCATAAGCGTTATATGATATTTATATAACATTATTATTATGTAAAATATAATATTGTTTATCTTAAAATTTTAATTTTACTTAACATCGTAAGGTGTCTTTAGGTGATGTAAAATAGAGAAGATTCTATTAAACCCTTCTCTCCTCTGTACATTGTATTAAATAGTTATAAAGAAGCATACACAGTAACTGTTATAATCGACTTTAAATATATTTAATTGGCTAATATATTTATTACTGCTTTATTTCGTAGTATATAAATGCAAATGAAAATGTGTATTCTGTTCTGTACATAAATTGGATATGTCCAACATCTTGTTATAGATAATTTTAAAAAGCTTTTGACAAAAACAGATTTAAAAATAATTAGACAAGACATATCTTTAATTGTAAAATATTTGACGAACAACTTATGTAGTATAAATACAACCTAGTCAGCAGGATAGAATTTGTTGTGAACCAAAGAGCTCAAAACACTTTTTTTGTTTTTTTGCATCATAATGAAATAATAAAGACAGCCTTCTCGTTAAATAGATATGTCAATATTTGTTTCATTCGTTAATCAAAATAAACTTGGTGACTGTACTCGGAAGGTTTCGTAATATTTTAATTTAATTGAAATAGTATTTTGTTTTAATAATTAAAACTGTTTATTTAAAAAAGTCAATATTTATTACAGTATAATATTTTAAAATCATAATATTTTTATAGCATACATAATGCAGACAAGGAATTGTTATTTATAATATCATATCATAACTCTTTTCAAATATCTTGGCGTCCCTAGGTCATCGGAGCGCTGCGCAGTGCCCTTCCCTCTGCATCCCACTACGCCCCAACACACCTAACATTGTGTTTTGCGCAGCGTTTCGCGCAAAGTCAAGAGTCGCCAAGATATCTAATTACATTTTTAACTTGCAAACCTGCCTGCAAGTGTTAGATTCCCGTATTTTTATATTTCAACTCTGTATCTAATGTGTAAAGTAGTTAAAAACGGCGTTTGTAGATGTTGCATAACATTTTAGTATTTAATGGTAGTGAGTTTTTTTTTTCAGATGGGACATAATTTCCATCAATAAAATGTTTTTGACATAATAGTGAGGAATTGTTGCTCCTTCATTATGTTATTAAAATTATAGCAAGGATATGTAAATTAAATTATAGCAAAAACTATCTGATAGCATAATATATAAACTGCTCTTATAGCACCCAAACGTAACGAAATATTATATCACACAGTTACTATCAAAAGGATCTGAATATTTTTGTTATGCCAAATATGGTTAATAAAATGCAAAGTATTAATAAACCTTGTTTTTTATTGTTCCCACCTACACCCCTATTTTTTTAACTAATAACATATTAACTGCGCAGAACCGAACTTTCATCATCATCAGTCATATTATGATTTGAATACGGAGTGTAAAGGTGTGAGGCAAAGTGTAGCATCTGGAACTATGCACTGTAGCAAATACTTGTATTTTTAACTATAGAGTTTAATTGTTGTATATAAAAAATTACGGATATCAAAATAATTATTTATTTAAAGTTTATAGTCAAAATTCCCTGCATAGTCTGTCTGTGATCAATGACAAGCTAGGCATTTATAAAATTTCGTTACTCTGTGAATTTCTGTTTTGTTTATGATTGGGAATGGCATTTGGCAGTTTCAATTTGTCTTTTTTTTATGTTTTACAAACAACATTTTGTGTTCAAATTCGGAAGGAATTAGGTTTCAACACTAGTTATTAATATTGTTCGTAGTGTCTGTTTTTAAAAAGATCGGAAAGTGAGCGCCGTATTTTAGGCGTTAACTTTAAGAATGGAGGAACTGCGGTCTTTTTTCAATAATCCATGTCCGTCTAATGCACAAGTAAAAAAACTTCGAGGTCCAATTACTGGTGGTAGACGAATAACTAAAGAAGATACGATAAATGATCTGAATAAACCTGAACAACATCGTCACTCTGTTCTCGCGAGCGGCACTGATTATGCGGAAGCAATTAAAAAAAAAGAAATGGAAAATTATTTGAAGGTATTCACTTATAAATAAATTAAAAATGAAATTGTTTTGACTTTGAGAGTAAGACAAAAAATGCATATTTTTAAAATTGAATACCTTTGCTAGTTGTAATGAGTAATGTGAATATACATAACATGAGTTGCTGTGCTCATGCGAAATCCATATTTATCTTTCTGTTATAACTACAATGAATACTGTCAAACTGGCAAAATCTAAATTAAAAAATTACAGCAAAGTGAAGTAAAACTTTTTTTCAGTATGAAGGTAACAGAGACACATTCCAAAGTTTTGCTGGTGGACTGGATTCGTTAGAGCAGCTATCTTCGTACAGCTATTCAATGCAGAACATTGAGGCACTTACAGAGGAAGCAATGAATGAAGTGTACAAGAAATACTCATTCCAGAGAAAGGAGGATACAAATAATTTAGCAATTAATGAATACAGACAGCAGGTGACTTGAATCTTGTTCTAATTCAAACCCATATACAAACTGACATATTAATAATTTTCGTTAAATACAAAGTACACATTTCAAACTAAAACTCGCAAATTAAAATAACAATAAATACTGCATTTGACTATAAGATAGTTATTCATATAGAACATTTTCTGTTCTAGATTTTAAGTAGCATCTCAGCTTATCCAGTGGTGATTATAGAAGGCCCAACTGGTTGTGGTAAGACAACACAAGTACCGCAATGGATTTTAGATGATTCATTTGAGAACCGTAGGCCATGCAAAATTGTTGTCACTCAGCCGAGAAGAATAGCAGCTATTTCTATTGCAAAAAGAGTTGCTCAGGAGAGAGGTTGGGATGTTAGCGGTGTAGTTGGATATCAGGTGATTCTACATTTTATTTTTTATTAGTTGATATTTTTATTACAGTATTAGGTAGCTGGCACATAAATCACTTTAAAAAAAAAAAAGAAAGTGTTAGGAAAGACTTATCCTTCAAATTAATATTGAAACACATAATAATTTGTTTTGTTTTCTGATTTACGATTTGATATTGGTATGTCCTCTTTCTATTTAAATCATATTTTAATTCTTATTTAATATACATTTCTATAATAGAATCTGTATATGTATTAAATTTTATTTTTTTATTTTCAAGGTTGCATTGGAAGCCAAAGTGTCATCCGACACTCGTATTAGTTATGTTACAACTGGTATACTTCTACAAAAACTTGGTAAAAATACATATATATAACTTTGTTTCATACATATAGGGCAATATGTTAACACAGTTTTTTCCATTATTAGTTTCAGCCAAGAATATGAATGAATATACTCATGTAATATTAGACGAAGTGCATGAGCGTGGGCAGGAAATGGATTTTCTCCTGCTTGTGGTAAAAAGACTCCTGTACACGGTATCACCACATGTGAAAGTGGTGCTCATGTCTGCTACAATCAACCGGAAGACTTTTGCGGATTACTTTATGATACCTACTCCAATGGGGTTGCAGACGGCCATATCTATTAAAGTTGTTAAGAAAGATCCCATGTTTACCGTGAAAACCTTTTATCTTAATCATCTTAATAAATTTGGATCGGTAAGTTTTATTACTGAATGAAATCATAGACAAACCACAATTTACAAAACATTTTTAAATTCCTAAATACTTGTGGTAAAACACTTTGCCACTTTCACAAAATATATATTATATATGGAATATATATGGAATTTGATGTGAATGAAAAAAAGTATATCAAATTTTATAATTCCCTTTGCAGATACTGGATAAAATTACATCATCAAAGAATGAATCACCAGGAATCCCTTCAGAAATGCATCATTTGGTGATCAAATTGATAGATGCTTTTGAACAAATTGATGAGAAGGAAGAGAACTTTGCTTGCAGATCGGAAGCTGATTTACCATCTGTTTTGATATTTTTACCTGGTATTAACGAAATTGAGGAGTTATATGATTGTTTGACAAATTCCGAATTGAGGTGAGTGAAAGTTTGATTCTGTATATGACATATTAAGATATAAAAAATTGTTTCTTAAAAGCTGAAATTAACAAATTTCAAAAGATAAAACAGCAGGAAAATGATAAGGCAATTTTTTATTTTTTAGATCAAAAATGTCAGAAAAAACAGGTACATCAAAGACGAAATGGTGGGTTCTGCCGCTGCACTCAACAATCACCGCAGACGAGCAAGTGCGTGTGTTCCAGCGTGCGCCACCCGGACAGCGCAAGATCATACTTGCCACCAACATCGCTGAGAGCTCTATCACCGTGCCTGATATCAAGTATGGTCAGTATTCAACCCATTGACCTCTATAAATGGACAAGCTATAAAACATGGTATTTTGTGCCTATTTGATTTTCGCCATCTTGGCGCTGACAGTTGCGTTTGGTAGCAGTAGTGAGGATTCAAACTGATATTAGAATGAACTAACATCAACAGATATTGACTGTTTGTACGTTTGTTTGATTGAATAAGCTCAGAAACTTTATCAATTTGGAAAATTCTTTCACTGTAGTGAAGCTACACTATCACACCTCAGGTGACATAGGCTATATTTATTACTGAGATTTTTTTTTAATTCCGCTCGGATGAAGTCGCGGACAACTGCTGTAAAGTATAATTATGTTGTTCCAGTGATCGACTACTGCCTAATGAAAGTGTTGGTGGCGGACACAGCGACCAACTTCACATCGCTGCAGTTGTCGTGGGCGGCCAAGGCCAACTGTGAACAACGCGCAGGTCGTGCAGGACGTGTGCGCGACGGACGCGTCTACCGGCTAGTCTTGGAGAGGTTTTATGTAAGGACTACTCGCTCTATATAACTTTGAACTTAATAAGTTATCAATGTGTTGCAAATTTTATCCTAAACCGTCTAGCTGTTCTGTAGTTCTGTGATAAGAAATCCATCCATTCGTCCTTCGGAGTTATAATGTTAGTAAGAATCGGCAAGCAGTGGTTCGCTTAATGTTAAATAATCACTGTCCTTGATAAAGAGGCACGCTCTAGAGCAGTGTTTCCCAAAGTGGGCGATAACGCCCCCTTGGGGGCATTTGAAACCTAGGAGGGGGCGATAAGGGGCTCAAAAAAAGGGCAGCATTGAAATTAATTAAAGTTATGAAATTGTGGGTTTTAAGTTTTAGGGCTGAATAAAAATTAGGGGACTCTGAAATATAATTGATTTTCAAAGGGTGCGGTAAAAGAAAATAAGTTTGACAATCACTACTCTAGAGACCTTAAAAATTTGAAAATACGTTTACGTGTTTTATGTTAGATCCGTGATTCTTTTTATCCACTACCTTTCCACAAGCTTAGTTTTTTTTTTTTCTATTGTCTGATAATTTAAATGTTTTAATCTAGAATGACTTGCCGGACGAGTGTCCGCCGGAGATAGTGCGGTGCCCGCTGGAGCGGCTGGTGCTGCTCGCCAAGATGTTGGACATGGGCCCGCCGAGTGACATCCTCGCGCTCGCCATGGACCCGCCAGATATGTCCAATATACACAAAACTATGTTAGTGCTCAAAGAGGTCAGTTGTTTGTCAATTTTGTTGTAATATTTAACTCAATAAGAAGTATTAAGTTAAATTACGATCCACACTTAACATTAGTAATCAATTAATTAGTGAAGGTTCTTATGATAGAAAAAAAATAAAAAATTTAGATGGATGGATAAACGGATGGGTAATGATTGTTTGAAGGTATCTCCAGAAAGGCTTAATGGATCTTAATGAAATTTGGTATATAGATATAAAACATAGTCTGGAAGGCTACATATTAAGTTTTTTTTTAATTCCGCGCAGACGAAGTCGCGTGCGACAGCTAGTATAGTAGAGATAGAATATAAAATATTTTCATACATAAAGATAAATATTTGGTTAAACAGGTGGGTGGTATGAAGAAGACAATAAACGATGAGTGGTGTGTGTCTGACGGTGACATCACATACCTGGGCCGCATCATGGCCAAGCTGCCTCTGGATGTGAGGATCTCCAAGCTGATCATGCTGGGTTACATCTACGGATGTTTCGATGAAAGTATTATAATGGGTAAGTACTTTATTATATTGTAACAAGACATGTAGTTTACTAAAAAAGAAAACGTAGGGTAGAAAAAATAGCCATCATCTTTCTTGATAATAGATCTAGCCGTTACGGAGATTACCCTGAAAAAACGCGGTCTTGCGGTCAAACATATAGACAGAACAATTAACCGTGGACAACCTGCTTATTTTTCGTTAAAACTCATAAATTTATGAATATACTAGTTGTCGACCGCGACTCCGTTTCCGTCGTATTAAAAAAAATTATTGGTCGCTTATGTGTTCTGTCACTGTTCCATATGTATGCCAAATTTCATCAAGATCCGTTTAACCATTCTGGAAATACCTTCAAACAAACATACATCCATCCATAAAAACATTCGCATTTATAATATTAGTATGCTTAACGATATTTTACAATTTTATTAAATGATAAAAAAATAATGGCCGCCATATATGGAATTTGACTTTTTTCTGTTTATATATATCGGCGTGACCATCTTATAAAAATATTTCACTGTTGAAATTAATTAAATAACTCTTGTAAATACGTTCTTACAATCGATTAATTGATTAAAACTTTTATTGTAATTTTTAGATTAATTTACAAACGATTACTAAATTCAAACACTTTATTGTAAGTCTCATGAGGGTATAAATAAGAATGTTCCGGCGGCACAGAGTCAGTCTCAGTACGACCGCCGGAGTGTTCAGAGCTCTTTAAGGAGGCAAAAACTCTGCTGAGAAATATAAAGATATTCATCAAAGGCTGCGTTTCATTTAAGGATGAGCAATGCTAAAAATGATGTTAGTGGTGCTACCACCACTGACGTTGTGTGTTTCTTAAACACTTCGGGCGGTGCTCATCCGACATATATTTTAGACGTTAAGCTGCAATAACATATAAACTTAATTTAATTAATAAAAACAACTTAGAAAAAGATAATGATTTGTAGCGGCGGCCATGTCTGTGAAGAACGTATTCAACAGTCCGTTCCGTGAGAAACTGAACGCTTACAACTCCAAGCTGACCTGGGCTGATGGATCCACCAGTGATTGTATCGCCTTCCTCAATGTTTATAAGGTACGTAGATTTCTAGATTACGTAGATATCATATTTGTAGAATAGATTACTAGCTGTCGCCCGCGACTCCGTCCGCGCGGAATTAAAAAAAAAAAACGTAATAAGTAGTCCGTGTGTTCTTCCAGACAATGTTCTACATCTGTGCCAAATTTCATCAAGATCCGTTGAGCCGTTCAGGAGATACCTTCAAACAAACATTCATCCATCCATCCATCTAAACTATCTCATTTATAATATTATGTACTAGCTTTTACCCGCGACTCCGTCCGCGCGGAATAAAAAATAGAAAACGGGGTAAAAATTATCCTATGTCTGTTTCCTGGTTCTACCTGCTGCTAGCTACCTGCCCACCAATTTTCAGTCAAATCGATTCAGCCGTTTTTGAGTTATAAATAGTGTAACTAACACGACTTTATTTTATATATATAGATATTAACCTTATCTTTGACAGCACAGATTATAAAAGTGAGCAGAGTAATTGGTTACTTGTTTTTTGTCTAAGGTGTGGAACCATCTGCGCAAGTTGAACTACTTCAAGCAGCCGGGTAGCGAGGGTCAGTGGGCGCGGCGGTTCTACGTTCAGGTGCGGGCGCTGCGGGAGCTGGACGACCTCGTGCGGGAGCTGCGTGTGCGCCTCTCGCGTGAGGGCCTCGACACCAACGCCGTGCCCTCGCCATGGGCCAAGCATGAGATCACATTGGTTCTTAAAGTAAGTTGGAAAAACTGCATCTGATAAATTAATTTGCTCAATTTTCGATGTGTTTTTTTCTAGACGTTTCTGGGTGGCGGTCACTTCGCTTTTTAGTGATACCAGGTGACCGTTCCTTTACCACTTTCTAGTATATAAAAGTAATTAAAGAGTTAATTATATGTGAAATAATTTTTAACAACAGATTCAGTAGATATTTATGTTTGTAGCAAATTACCTCAGAAGAAGACTTAAACTAGGCTTGGGGTATCTTAATATATAGTCTTTGTTTGTTGTTGATCTGATTCTGTCTTTTATGATGTGAAACATCTATAGGATCACTTGTAAACCGAATTGCTGACGTGGCGACACTTGCCGTGGCGACGGGTCGCCACGCTATACTAAGGTATACATATGTATACATACATATATTATTATTATCAGAGCTGGGCATTAACTCGTTAATCCGTTAATCGTTAATTAACGAAGTTAACATTTTGCTTAACGGATTAACTTTTAAGTTAACTTCAAAAAGTGTTAACGCTTTTGTTAACTTTCGTTAAACTCAACTTCCGTTAATAAAAGTCCGTTAATCGTTAAATTAGAAACTTTGAGACGTGCTGTCATTTTGTTTAAATTACGTGCCACGCCACGCTCGTAAGTTCAGCTATGTTGGGCGACTGTCGGCGACTCGAATGGTGAACGAACGAGTTGATAATTGATATAATATGTGAAGTTCGCGTGCAAGTGTGATGCATCAGAGCGTCCGGGAAAGACGTGACCAACAGGACAAAATCAAAAGAAGGTTCGAAGTAGTATGTTTCATTACGAGTATATAAAAGCATGAGTATGTTATAGCCCACATTCCGAACGCTCTTCGTCCCTGCAATACGCCACTTTTTGAGCAACTGTATTAAAACCCTTTTTTACTCGTGCTTTTTCTTTAGCTTTTCTAAACTTGTTTTTCCCAACTGTCAAAATAATGTCTGTTAAAAAGAATAACCAACCACGAAGTTTTTACAAAAAAAAAACCATTGAAGTTTTTATGATTCATGCAAATATTTCTAAAAAGAAGCTTCTAATTTGTTACAATATCAGATTTTATGATTTGATTCAATGAATTAGGTTAGTTTTCATTTTATTTCATCTCATTAAATTTCATTTCGATTAAAATAATCTACTGAAGACTTGGTTGTTTGGGCATAGTTCCCTTTGCCTACCCAGAATGGGTGAAGAAAACAAAAGAAATCTCTGTTTATATTCTTTTACGGTTGGCGCCATTTTCCAAACATTTTAGTTAGTTGAGTTTATTGTGTTTTTATTATTCTATTAAATTGCTTCATTTTTTCGCAACTGTCAAAAATAGTTATTTAGTACACGTGCGCAACTGTCATTACAACTTGTCTGTCTACAACTGTCAACCCTTACCTTCGGCTGCGCCTCGGCTCGGGTAGACATTTGTTGGAACTCTTTACAATGTCAGGTTTTCCGCACTCGTAATAAAATATACTATAATGCATTCATATCTGTCTCTAATACTAATGTGTACATTCTATAAATGTATAGTCAAATTACTATTTTAAACAAGTGTCGCCACATAAGTGTGAAATTAGTATGTATAATTTTGGTATGGTTAACTGTTAACGATTAACTTTAACTTGCGTTAAATTTTCGAGAATTTAACGCTTTAACGATTAACGAAGTTAATTTTTTAATTAACGAATTAACGATTAACGAAGTTAACTTTTCGATTAACTGTGCCCACCTGTGATTATTATCATTATCATCATTATTATTATTTATTTAATTATAATATTTAATATTTTATGCATATTACTTGTACACACACGATGTTACACATCTGCCAGGCGTCCCATGACGGCTCACAAGTTTTTTTTATTTTATTATTATTATTTTTTTTTTGTAAAGGGCCAGCTGGAAATAGCGCGGGGACAGTTTGGTCTGTCTCTGCTTCGCTCAGCTGGTTTCCTTTTGCCACGCTATTGTACCAAGTGTGTGCCTAGTGTGTGTTTATGTTTTGTAATCTTTGTGTGGCAACAAATGTTGTTTCTTTCTTTAAATTAGTGACAATTAATTCGTTTGTCTCCAGCTGATAATCGCGGGTGCATTCTACCCACAATACTTTGTGCACGCGTCTACTGACGAGTGCCGTGAGCGCGAGGCTGTGCGTGTACTGGGCGGCCTCAACCCGCGCCGCTCTCTCTACTTCACTGGCTGGCCTACACACCAGCCCCTCGCACCATACGCACCTGCCATCCGCAACACTGTACGCCGTCTACTCGGTGACGACCCCAGGGTCAGCTTTGATGTCGGCAGTAGGTACGCTGTAACACAAAAAAAAAACAGTTACTACCTTTTGAATAGATATCATTTTTTTGGGTTCCGTACCTGGAAAGGAAAAATGGAACCCTTATAGGAGCAATTTTTTGTCAGTCCGTCTGTTTGTCTGTCAAGACACTTTTTCTCAGCAACGCGTGGAGGTATTAAGCTGAAATTTATATCAAATGCGTTGCAGAAAAGTGATTTTTTTTTAATTTGAAATTCAATGTGGTAAGGTCAAACAAGCATCTTTAGCCCAGTGACAGAGGCGCAGCTATCACAATATGTATAAAAGTACCTATTTTAGCTCAGAAAATGCTATTAAAGAAAATATAACAGTAAAACAAGGATCTTGTGACACTCTTTTGATATTAACAGAGTGGCGCTAGTTAACTGTCATAATTTAATTTGACTTTGCCAGGTCAGATATCCATGTCGGTCTATAACAATGCGCAGCTGTGCTTTTTGAATTTAATGTCAAAATCATTACTAATTCATTAATCATTCGTCAATCAATCAATCGTCAACCATTCACTAAATCATTCAATTTAAAATGTCTTATTTGCAGGAAAATATTCCTAACATTCTCTGATGGAAGTGATGAAACTAAATCCACTGAAAAAACTGGGGTGAGTTTGATGTGTTCTTTAACTGTTAATATTAATAGGCAAAAAATAAGGGTTTTTATGTCGGAAAAAATCCAATTTTGTTGTATAATACAGGATCCTACAATTCCCGGGCAAGTGGTCCTCCCTGTATACAAAGCTGTCAAGGCACGACAAATACGAACCGACTTTCGTATACCTCTTTTGCCGTAAGTTTTTACATTTATATTAATTCAAAATGTTATATGGCAATATGTTTAAATTGAACAAAACATTAATTATATCCCTCTAAACAAAAAGTGTAAACTTACATTTGCTATAGCCCACGATTCCGTCCACGCGGAATTTTAAAAAAAACTTAATAAGTAGCCTATGTGTTCTTCCAGGCGATGTTTTACATCTGTATAAAATTTCATCAAGATCCATTCAGCCGTTCTGGAGACTTCTAACTAACATCCATCCATCCATCCATGTAAACTTTCACATTTATAATGCTACTAGATGTCGCCCGCGACTCCGTCCGCGAGGGATTAACGATAACTTTATTTGTACCCTATATGTTCTAGGTTTTGCTCTACATCGATGCCAAATTTCATCCAGATTCTTTGAGTCATTCCGGAGATGATAAGATGGATGGATGTTTGTTTGAAGGTTCAAACAAACATCCATACATCTATACGTCTAAAAATTCGCATTTATAATACTAGTATGAAGTATTATAATAATATTGTAAAGGGAAAAGATTTGATTGTTTGTTTGTATTGACTAGACTCTGAAACTACTGAACTGATTTGAAAAATTATTTTAGTGTTTGAAAGCTACACTATTCCTAGGTGTTATTTGCATTTTTTTTTTTTAGATTGGCAAGATTTATTCGGTTATTACTACGAACTAATTTGTTTATTTCTTGTGTTTGTGTATTTTAGTATAGAAAAAGCTAATGAATTGGCAGCGGCTCACGAGAGAGCCAACACGATCATAGACTTGGACAAGATGGTGCCGCGACTACCGGAAATTGATGACACACACTTCCCTCTCAAACTGTCGCAAGTAATGTCACTTTATTATCTATATCTATATATATAAATAAAAATGGAGTGTCTATATGTTATATTGAAAAAAAAACATATTTCGTACACAAGTCCATTGCTCACATGCATAATAAGGATCCATTTTTTTAAATTTTTGTTTGTCTGTCTGTTAGTGAGGTTGCGTTTGCTTCGGGTAATTTCCAGATCCGCTTTACCTATTATGTTGGGACTTTAGCGGGAAGGTAGCTGATGCACGCGGGTATATTATAGGCTATTTTTTTAATTACGCGCTGCTTATTAAGACAGAAAGACTTAACGAACTACTAAATAGGTGGGCCCAAAAGGAAATGTGAGGGAAAAAAAAGAAAAGATGGGTCGATGATATCACAATAACTGCTGGAACAAGTTGGATGAATTTGACCAAGGACAGAGAAAGATGGAAGAGGATGGAGGAGGCTTCTACCCAATAAGGGGCCACATAACAAAGAAAAGATGAAAACTAGTTTATATCTGTTTTATATTTATTGCATTGTTAAGTGGAAAATAAAGCTTAAATAAATAAATTAATTAATTAATTAAGACACATAAATTGTTACAGTACATATCTGTGAGCAAGTTCTGGGTGCAGTACGACGATGAGTCTACTGTTGCGGAGCTGCGTGAGATAGAGGCGGCGCTGAACCGCGGCACATTGCTGGCCAGCGCTGGTGGTGAGAAACCTGGCGTACTTCGCGCAGCACCATACGTTAGTGCAGCCGGTACCGCATTCTACCGCGCTAGGATTGTAAACACACTACCCAGGGATATGCTAGAGGTGAGCTTGTACAATTTAACACCATTTTTTGTGTTAATATGAACTTACTACGCCAAAGCACGGTTATAAATGTGTTAATTTCTCTTAAAAATCTGCTTTTTTTTATATATAGATCAAGTCTCGGTCTTTTAGACGAAGCATAAGATATTTCAGGTTTATAAAAGTCACATAATTCCAGTCCTGAGAACGAACCCAGCGCTGGATTATAACTGGATAAATGTAAACCCCCGCTAAAACCAACACATTGCATTCCAAATATATGTTTACATTCCAGTTATAAACTAACGTTAAATTCAATCGCTGGATTAGAATAAAATAAACTGAACGTGAAGTAGATGACACATTACCGGCTTTAGAGATGACGTAAGCTAAAATATCCCTTAAAAGCAATAGAAATAAGGTCTTGTATTGCAGGTGTTGTACATCGATTACGGCAGCTACGGTCGTGTGAGTACATGCAGCGTGCGCGAGCTGCCTGCGGGCGTGTGCAGTAACACGCCGCCGTTGGCCATGCGATGTTCGCTGACGGGAGTTGCGCCTGCGCCGCTTCTGGATCACCACGCGCACTGGACACCGGCAGCAGACCATCTCTTCACAACGCTCATCACACGCGGACGACTGCTCGGCAAGGTATTAACAACCAGTGTAATTAGATCTCTGTAAGGATACGGCTGAAGGAAGTTCATACTGTAATTTTTTTTTTGATTCAATGAGAGATGGCGATACATTTTTATACAGTATATGTACGTTTGGGTTTACGGACATTGTTTTGCGAATCAAAATATGTTTTTTTTTTTTTAATTAGTTATGAATTGTTTAACAAAACTATATGTGTACAGGTGTATTCGGTAGTGAATGGCGTAGTATCGATAGAGTTATTCGCAGAGCACGGCAAGACAAGCGTAAACAAAGCACTCTTAGACAAAGGACTCGCTGTACCTTGTGAGGAAAGTTATGAATCTAAGGTAATTATTTAAAATATAATAGCTTAAGTTAGAACTGCGTTACGTATATTAATACTAATATTATAAATGTGAATGTTTAGATGGATGGATGTTTATTTGATGGTATCTCCTAAATAGCTCAACGGATCTTGACAAAATTTGACACAGATGTAGAACATAGTCTGGAAGAATACATACTTATTACGTTTTTTTTAATTCTGCGCGGACGGAGTCGCGGGCTACAGCTAGTAGTATTATAAAGAGGAAATGTTTGATTGTTTGTTTACATTGAATAATTTATTATCTAATAAAACGATTTGAAAAATTCTTTCACTGTTGGAAGCTACACTACACCTGTTATAAGATATATTTATTACTAGATTTTTTAATTCCGCACGGACAAAGTCGCCGGTAATTACTAGTCCTTAATAAATAATAATAATAATAATAATTCTTGATGTTTTTGTACAAGTTTGAATATTCTTTGACCGTTGAGCTATTGGTAAATGATCCAAATGGGTTTAGAAGTACTTTAGTTACCACATAAGCGATTAAATCTTTCTACAAATTTTTTATTTCTTCCCTAACAGTTAAATCACGACGTAAGAGAGATGGCAAATGGTTTGAACATGGTTCAGAAGCGGGCTTACAATAAAGAACAGATTGAAGCCGCGTTTTATCATATGAATGAAATAGACCCACCCAATTACAAAGAATGTGATACTGATGTCTGCTTGAAAGGACCCTTCAGGTATTACTTGCTGGTACATTTGTATAATAACTTGTACAAAATTATTCTCTTGGAAATAATTAATTGTATAAACTCATAAGTTTTAAACTTAAATCTTATAATGTAGGTTTAAGTTTTTTTCTTACTTTAAAAACTCGAATGGATCAACGAATAATAGCTAATGCAGTTTGTTCATATTGAAAATATCGATGGTTTCTATTTCAATTTTAATATTAAAATTTATTTACCACTTATAGTTCAAATAAGCTTATTAATAAGTAAAGATAAGTTACCTGGGACGAGAGGTACTGCTATTGCAGTTCGTTTTGTAATTTATTTAAAACCTCCTTAGATATAAAAATTACTAAAAAAAACATGACAAGATAGCAGCAAAGAAAAGGATTTTGTGATATATTTTTTAACGTTACAGGAGGGCGCTAGTGACCTATCTAAAATTAGTTTGACTTTGACCGGGTCAGATAAATTTGTTGATCTTTATATCATTTTTTTTAAATGTAAATGAAACAATTGTATATTGTTAGTAATTAGATTTATTTTATAAAACTGTGCAGTCCATTGGAAATCAGCGTACACAATCTGATGTACGCAGGTCGGGAGAAACAGGTTAACATCGAGTGGAATTCTGTCAACTCTGTACTGTTAGATACTGAGCCGCAGGAGATTTATGAAAGGTATTTATATATTTAATTTATATTTACTGAAAAGCAATAAACTATATCAGTAAAGATTTTTTTATGTGAACAAAAGAATCAATTTGCATTGTAAAATAAATCATGGATATATGTTTAATAAGGTCTTTGTAATTTTTTTTAAATTTTTGATAGGTTATTGGTAGCCGCCCAAGTGGGTCAGAACGAGATGGGTAGCACGCTAACCTTGCACCATACAACCCTGATGCCGAACATACCTGGCCTGCCCGCTATCATAGCATTGCTCTTTTGTCCTGCGTAAGTACTTTTTAATATTACACTAGTGGTCGCCCGCGACTTCGTCCGCATATAAAATAGTTTATAATATTGTTACGAACGTACAAAGTCACGTGAAACCCTCTACTCAACACTAGATGGCGTTAGAGGTACTGTTGTGAAATTATAAAACTGGAAGTATCTCGAAAACCGCGGCGCGCGAGCGTGAGAAATGAGTCATCTTTCCGGAATCGTCCAAACCGGTCGATGACGTTCGCGCCTTTTGGAAACGTTCCAGAAAGGAACTTTCTGGAATGGTCTGGGGCTCGACTCGGCCTATATAAATAGCCGCAGAGACGCGAGCGAGTCAGTTCAGTTTGAGCTACCTTCGAGGCAACTTCGGAGCGACAACCAGCGATACAAGGGAAACCTACTACTTGGCTACGACCTAGGACATCGTCAGTGCTCAGTGTTTGGACCTAGTGCTTTGTGTTTGACCTAGTGCTTTGTGTTGGACCTAGTGTTAATTGAATAAAGTCTTCAAAAGAGTCAGCAGGTTTTTCTCTCCAAATCCATCGAACCCTAGCACGTAACAATATGCTCACACACTCATCAAGATAAGTCCAACAGTTTTGGAGATTACCCGGAACGTACTCAGCTTACGTACAGACAGACAGTAAGAAATCTAAAAAAAATAATGGAGACGAATTATGATTTTTTTTTTCGTTATTGCATCAAGACACTCCCTTTTTATAAATAAGTCTAGATGTTCATTATATTTATCGTGTAACGTCCATTGAAAGATATAAGTAATCGTTTACAGCGCTGAGTTGAGACGCGACGAGCGCTGCACGCGCTATGTGAGCACGCTGTGCGGGCTGGGCAGTCATGACGACGGCCGCCCGTACTTCCCCGAGCATGACATACTTGTCAATATTGACGTCGATCTGGATGTCGATGACATCGGCTTGGTGAGATGTCACATTTGATTAAGTACACTTGTTTTAGTAAAATTTAGGAAATGTTTCATAGTTTGAAGTAACATTAACTCTTGAAGAAACACGTGATAAACAAAGATTTTTCACTTTTCTAGTTCATTAATTCACATCCGGCTCGAAGGACTACTTTTTTGTGAGATAAAGTTAATTAAAACTGAAAATAAACTCACGGCACGACGTTAGGTGTTTGCAGACTTGTTGATTGTTTTCAAAGCGGCCGCGACTGCTTCGTTGGTTGACGACAAGGAGATTTGTTAAAACGCCGACTCGTGGCAATTTAGATGAACATACACAGAGAAACAGAAAGAGAGATTGAGAGAGAGTATTTTTATGTAATCTTGACATAACTTGTGTAATTTGTAGATCAACCACGTGCGGCACTTGATGGACTACATGATGTTCTGCAGCGAGGGGCAGGACACGCCCACCGCTGATGACGAGTTCCATCCTAAAGTACCTAAGTTCATACGAGAAGATATCATGAAGTGAGTACTATCCGTAACCCAGAGGAGTAAACAGATATTGCGAATTTCAATTTGGCACAGCTCAGGATATGCTTCTCGTCTATTCTTATTTACTTTTACCCTACAAGTCCATTACAGTGGATATTTCATACTCTTTGGCAAAATCGAGACTACAATACAAAAGTGTGTCTAAGGCCTAGGCATCCTTATTTATGGTAGGCTATTAACTCCTCAGTTAGGTTATGTTTGAGGTGATGACTTGTATGTCAGGTTGCTGCGCAAGCGACGGAAGCACCGAGAGCCATGCTGCGTGGCTAACGCGTGGCGCTGGCGGTCAGCGGACGAGAGCGAGCTGCTGGAGATCAGCGTGCCCGGCATGGCGGAGCGCGCGCTCGTCTTCTCCTTGCATCGCCCGCTGGAGCTGCACGCCACACCCCGCACTGACCTGCTGCGGCTGCACGCCGCCAACCAGGCCCTGTACCACATGCTCGCCAGGTCTTCTCCAAACAGTTTTTCTTCTGCTTCCAAACAGTTTTTAATGAGCGACATCACGTCGCTCTCTTCTTCACCCCTAGTTTGTAGAAAAGTCGTTGACTGCTATGTCATATTTACATCAAATCTATATGACATTTTATAAGGTTTCTAAAACAGAAGTGAATACAGATTAAAAATATTCTAGATTAAATAATAATAAAATTTAATGAAAGACTAAACTTACAATAAAATGTCTAAGAGTACGATATGACTACATTTAATGACTAGACTACAGTAAATACAATTACAAGTACGCATAAAATGATTAGGGTATGATGAGGGTATTTTTGTTCCTATCACTTTGTATTCCTCTATGAGCATTCACATAACGTCTTTTCAGTAGTAATTTTATAGGTCACTTGTTAGATAAAATTCAAATTTCGTCATTTAAATTTTTCATAACTAGGCGTAGTTTTCTGAGAACAAAATCCCCGTTAAAACATAATGTTATTTCTGTTTTTTTCAAAGATAATGACAGTGATAACAATATGTTTAATATCGAGATTTTCCTCTCAGAAACTAACGGTAAGTGCGATCACTGCAAACATCAAGATAAAAATGGTCGAAATTAATGAGTTCAAAGTTGTAAATTTTTCATTAGTCTACATTTTCATAAAACTTTATTTACATAATTTTTAGTCAATGATCCAACTCTATAGCCCTTTCCTAGACGCTACTAAAACAAATCTCTTATTAGAGTAGAGACTTTTTTTCATATTTGATACCCTATAAAACCTTCTATGATGACCATCAGGACATCGTCGTCGTCCAGTCAGGAGCTGACGTGCGAGTTGTGCAACACGGGCCCTCTGCCCGCGCCCGCCATGCGCATACATCTCTACTCCAACATGCACCTGGAGAAGGAGGACGACCTGCGAGATGTGCAGTCCTAAACACCCTGACTCCTGGCTTCAGAACTCCTGTTACTTCAGCTGTTAATATGTGTATTTTCTAGTGTGACAGTGTCCGAATACTTGTGTAAAAACATATTGTAATTTAGAGCATTCTCTTTGAGTAATCACAGATAAGAATGTCTTTGTAGAGTTTTACGATTAATATCAGAGCCGGTGAGAGGCGTTGCGATCAGTTCTGGCATTAAACCTGTAAAACCTACATGGGCATAGAAAGTGACATAAAGAAAATGACTTCACAGGTGCAAAAATGATCGACGTGACACTTTTTGACGTTGACACGCCCTCCTGTCTGTCCTGTCTAGTGAGCTTTTATAATCGACTTAGACTTATTCCCACCGTGTCAGATATTCTTGTCGGTCTATTGATAATAAGTCAGTCATTATTATAGGTCGTATTGCAACTTATTTTTCCCGTGTTATTAAAAGTACAAATTTTACATTTTTTTTGCAGAGCGACAAAAGAAAAAGTTTATGTAATATACAAGGAAAAAATAAATTGCAACACTGTCATTTATTTGCTCTATATTTTGTTTATTAACATGAAAATTGTATAAAATAGATATTTTAAGATGTTCTAAGTTTTCTCTTAAGTTAAATCTTGTAGTTAATACCTGTATTGTGGAAAACTTTGTAATGTTGTATGTATTAGCGTACATATGTTGTGATATAAGTTTAAGCCTAGTGATTATATTCATAAAATCTTTAAATTAGAAATGTGAATTTCTATATTGATCTTAAAAACAGTATAACTCAATTATCAATCGAAATAAGTAAATCTTTTTGTAATCTTCTATACTAATATAATTTTAATAATTACCACAAATATTAAAACAGTCCAATTTTGACAATGATCATGAACAAATATCAATGAAACAAAAATTTTATTTAGGATTTTGTTTGTAAATTATCTATGGTCCTTCGAGTCGGATATGTCAAATTTTATTTACTAAACATACGTTATAGTGTCTTCTGGTTTACTTATTTTATTTTAAGTACATATCATATGTGTATTTATACATTTTCAACTACACCAAATACCACAGATTCAAACTTGCTATATAGCAAGTGGTTCCTATTTAGTTTTGTCTATGTAACTTGATATCTCTAATATCTTTAAGTACTGTATTGTTATTTATATTACTGTAAATTTAATTAAGGATAATGTTTACATTTAATATTATAGTATGACAAAAATTTTGGACATGTTCAGTTATAAAAATTGTTGATTATCTGTTTTTTTTCCTTCATTGTGTTTGGTAAATATTAAATAAATGTTTATTCGTTTCAAATTATAACGATCCTATTTCCATACCAATATATAATTTTCTGTAAGACAGATAGTTTTGCGGTTTAAAAGTATACTAAATTTGGAATCAGCGCAAGCGCATAAATTTGTGAAGAGCAATACAACGGCATGGTATAAGTCTTTTCAAATATCTTTCCGCAAAGTTGGGTCACCCCAAGGATATACACACTGTGCAGTGACCGCTTCCTGCTACATATAAAATTGTGTTCTGTACAACTAATCCCGAAGTATACAAGGTTTACCCAACACGCGCATCAATCTGAAATGTTACAGGTACATAGTTGATATTTGACTAGAATGCAGAACTCCACAAGTATACATTTTATTTTTATTACAAGGTGGCAAACGAACAAACAGCCACATGAATTCGCCGAAATGGCGAAGCCACCGCTGCCCATAGACATTCGCAATTCCAGATGCGTTGCCTACCCTCAATCGACGAAGGAGGAGACGCACAAAAAAAGAATATTTAACCTTCCTATGCATCTCCTCCATCTCCATAAAATCCACCTCCCCTTCCCATCCTTTCCTTGTAACAAAAGGGTGGGAAGGGAAAGATGACTAAAATTAGGCCTCAGGCAACACACTCATCAGACTATACTTGGAATTACTTCCACTTGACGCCTGTCTTCTGTGTGGTCGTGGTATTTCACCGGGCGAGCCAACCAATTCATGTAACGGATGTTGTTCTTGCTGACATCTACCACTGTTAAAAATTACGCATATACATTCACATAAATGACTTCACGACCATTAAATCTTAATTAAAGGCCGTATGACACAGTCGTGAAAACGAATCCGAAGCGAAGTATAAATGCACCTCTATAATTCCAAGTTCGAATTTGGTAATATAAGCGGACAAAAGTATTAGAATATTCTTTGACTATGTCATGTATACAAATTGGAAAATATTTATCTATAATTAACATACACGAGAAATACACAAAAATATCAGTTACTCTATTATTTTTATTAGTACCTATTTGATGACAAAAAACTTATACAAAAACATATTGCTATCTCTGTTTTTTCAAAGCAAATGACAGTGATGGCTGTCGTACTTTTTGTACAGGTATTTCAGTGTAAATGTACGGTCAAATAGATTTACCTGCCTGACCACATTATGTGGTTTGACAAGACTCGGATTCTGTTTAGTATGCCGTGTACCTTCATGGTCATAACGCCGGCCGGTCTGTGAATAAAATTTGAATAACACGCTAGTCAGCGTGATAATGTGGAAATCGGGAGAAGGCATTGACAATGTATTGCAGTAAGTAACGTTTTATATTTACCTTGTTATGTAATATATACACATGAATTTTCATTTTCTTTTGTATAAATTCAGAAATCGAAACTTTTGGTCAACAAGAATTCTTAATAAAATATTGAAAAATTCCCAAGTTTATTGACGTAGTTATATCATCACTGGGGCATGACTGAGAATCGAACCTAAGGCCTCTGATATATGAGATTGGGTTTTCTACTTTACTGTACTTTCTTATATTACAAGTTACTGGATTCTTATTAAATAGTTTTTATCTTGGTAATATTATGTTACGTTTCAAAGTGAAATTAAGTAAGTAACATGACTTGTTTACTTATCACGATTTCTTTCACTCTATAACAAACAAAACACTCAAATGACCTTTGCTGTCTTCCCGAACAAAGTTTATCTCTCCATAATTTAGTATTGAAACACTTCTCCCTTAATAGAGTTTGTCCCGAATATTGTTCAGTCATTATTTTTATTAATATTTCAGTAAGTTAGAAAATTTTATATTAAACAAATTAGGAAAAATGCTTAGTTTTGTTCGACGTTATTGTTCTAATATTGCAGAAACGTTTTGTAGCAAATGTAGAAGGTAAGAATTTCCTTTTAATACGTTTATCACATCTAAAATGTATGGAGATGTTGACCTTGGTTAAAATGAAGAAGTATTAAGGTTGTATGTCTCTACAAAACATTAGTAGCGCGATAACAAAGTGTAATTGCACTCCAATTTAAAATATTACTTAATGTCCATGTTGTTATCCGCTACATTTACTATGAAGATTACTTTAATATACTCTACAATTAACAAAGATTAGACTTTATCATGTTCGTGACAAACGCTACAACCACATTAAAAATTACAATAGTAATTCAATATAACCATCATTATCCAACATTGGCCAAACTTATATCAATTACCTACACGTGATTGTTTGGATAAAGATATAGCGTGACAGTATTATGATTGACCAAAGTAGGAACGGAATGAGCGCTGGTAACCAGAAAATTCTTGAACGACGACAATGCCTGCAAAGATAATAATTTGTGATATTTTGCCATAAAAGTACAAGTATAAACTGGTTTTACTGCCTTTTGTTATCAGTCCGACAAAAAAAAAAACAACAAAAACGCCCATGTTTAGTTGTCAATTACGCGCGAATGGTTATGATGACACTAATTAAAACTGGTTACAAAGTTAAGCCTGGGCTAAGCTAGAGCTAATTGGCAGGGTTATGATTAATATTTGAGGGTATTATAAAAAAAACTAGTAAAATAAAAAAATGATAACAATAAATCTTTTGTACAAACTCTTTCAGACCAGTCTTGGAACTCAAGGTAATAATAGGAAGGATAATAGAACTTAGACTTTTAGGAAATTTCACTCCGTGACGATTTCTTTAGGCTTGTTATTGATTAAAAGAATTTGCGAATAACAAACAAATCGATTAGGATATATATAAATATGTTATTGGTTACTTCAATAGTTATTGTATCATCTGACTGAGGTTATCATAGTTCACGGGTGATGCTCCATGGCTCTTTATAAATTAATTCAGTTTACTTTTGATGTTCTTGCAAAGTGAGCAAGAAGACAACTCCGTTACGATATCAGGATGGTGGCTAAAGTGATTTCAGGAACCGAAATAGCTCGGTAGGGTTTTACTATGTTTCTTTTCTTTTCCTTTTGATATGTTATTTTTGATTTTGCATAAAAAGTTGTAGTTGGAATTAAGATAAAGTTAAGTGTAATTAATATTTGTCTACTCATTAATTAATTACAACTACTTTTTGAGAATTACTCTCTGATGTCAAAAAAAAGTTTTTTTAATGGGAATATTTTACGCAAGCGATGAAAATGTAATAAAATAAAGAAAGAATAATAAGCCTATTTTTGATTTCCATTTGAAAGGTAAGGCAAATATACTAGCAATTGATAGTTTAGTGGCAGAATGACGCAATTTCCTTCATCATTTTACTTCTTGTCCTAGTGTAAATAATACTAAGGCTCGTGGATTACGGGTACATTTTATAAGCAATCATTTTCAAATACAGGTCGATCGAAGATGAGCTACGTCAACAGGTATCGGAACTCCGTGCGAAGTCATCGGGCTCGCAACCCCGGCTGGCCATCGTGCAGGTCGGCGGCCGCGAGGACTCCAACGTCTACATCCGAATGAAGTTGAAAGCAGCTGAGAACATTGGAATCTTGGCTGAACATGTACAATTGCCGAGAGACTGTACGCAAGCAGAAGTAAGATAGTCGAATTTTTGGTTTTAGTCTTTTTTGTAATTACTTTTAAATTGCCAGACATGAAGCTGTACAAATTTTGCCGAATTGTTTGTCCTTGAACACACTTCATTCATCCATTCAGCCTCGTAACGCCCACTGCTGGGCATAGGCCTTCCCAAAGATCACATATAATAGCTTCAAATTTTCTAGGGATACATATAAAGCTGTAAATCTGCTGCATAGAAATCATTATAATAGAATAAGAAAGAGGACAACTGGTTTGAATAATAATGTTCTCTATAGTTATCGAGTTGTAATATTTTTAATGGTATAATTAGTAACTATGGTCTCACAACTATGAGAGTGTCATGCACCATTAAATCTAACTCTTTAGAACGGATATAAATGCTTTTATTATAATGATTCGCAAAAACCTATCTTTATTTTGTTCCATAAATATTTAACAAATAACAAGCTCATGGCTCAAGGTCACATGACGTGATTATACGACTTAATTTGATAATAGCAAAAAAATTCAATGTTTCCCAATTAACTACATACATATGTATTGTTTGTGTAGATATTTGCTCTAATGTCTAGATTTATAGTCTAGAAGATTTTAAAATCGGTTCGATCCTTAGGCTACAGTGGGTCTTAGAATGGATATGTGTTCATTCCTGTTGGCACTACTACTTTCTTTTATTTATTTAATTTGCAAATAAAACAATCTCTCCTCATAGTTATATGACTCCTCAATTCGTTATATTACAATTACATAATTCGTTTATACCCTTGCTCTTTGAACTGTTATGCGATTTGATATGACGCAACTATTATTTAACAACTTGTTTACAGATTCACTGTATTGAGTAGACATCTTGTAGAAATATTTAAGATATTACGTAACTAAAGCGGTAAATGATCGATATTTGTCAAACCATTTGTTAGTATGTGTTTATGTTTGCCAATTTTGTCCATATATACCAAACTTATGCTAACGAATTTTGCAATCCCAGGAGCGAGAATCTTTTTTGCGACGTATTCGTTTTGCGGGTATTTCGCAACGTTTTTACTTCAATAAATAGTAGTGTTGCTATGGTTTCTGCAAACCCATGACTGAATTTTTTAATTATTGTCTTTAAATTATAAATTATACAAAAAAATAGTAGCTGTTATCCGCGACTCCTTACGTGCGGAATTAAAAAAAAACTTATTTACTAGCCTATGTGTTCTTCCAGACTATGTTCTACAACTATGCAAAATTTCATCGTGATCCATTGAACAGTCCTGGAGATACCATGTAACAATTCCATACATCCATCCATCTAAACATTCGCATTTATGATATTAGTAGTAAGATTTTAAATTTATTTTGTAGTTGCTGGCAAAGTTGACGGCCCTGAACGAGTCCCCGCAGGTGCACGGTATTATTGTGCAGATGCCTCTGGACTCCGTGCACCAGATCGACTCGCATCTCATTACTGATGCTGTTTCCTCGTACAAAGACGTTGACGGGTAAAGTTATGATTTACATGGCCACCTACAAGTACATAATGCCTGTACACAGCACATGGGATATTACAATAAGCTTTTATGTCGACTCTTAATACGAATTTTAAGCCAATAGAATTTTATTTTGTTACTTACAAAAAATATTTGCTGAAAATGGAGGGTAAATTATAAAGATAAAGAAAGCATTCAGTCTCTACACACAGACTAACAATTCTTTCATTCATCATCTATCATATAAATATATCTTCGATGAGAATGTTGTTCCTACTATTACAAGTATTACCATCTTTAGACCACATCTTCACCTCATCGTGGCCAAACGCTAACTTTTTCAATATAAAAAAAAAAAAATTGTTAATATTACCTTCTACTTACTCGTCAAGGTAAAGAAAAGACAATATAGCAAGTGTTTATTGTTTGATTTATTTAACCGTAGAACTCTATTCCCTTCAGTTTGAACACTGAGAACGAGGGTAGAGTGGCTATCGGTGACTTCTCTGGCTTCGTGCCGTGTACGCCGGCGGGCTGCATCGAGCTGATCAAGCGAACGGGTATTAGTATAGCTGGCAAGCGAGCTGTGGTGCTCGGCCGCAGCCGTATTGTTGGTACACCAGTCGCCGAACTTCTCAAATGGGAACACGCAACTGTTACCGTCTGCCACTCCAAGACTAACGACTTGAGTGAGATCGTAAGTCTATAACTTTCACACACTGCCGGTTCGTAACTAAAGGACACCTTTATCAATGGGTCCTATGTATATGGGCCAAAGTAACAAATTTATGATTTTTACTTTTTTATGTTAAAAGCTATCTCTTATTTTGGTTAACAATATGCACTAAACATAATACACATTTACAGGTTTAAATGTTATTTGTTGCTGAAGTAAATGTATGCGGCTTATTTTCCTATACAGTTGAAACTCTGAGAGCCTTTCCAGAAAAGTTGTCAATTTGTACATTGGCCCTTATTTGTAGAAAGCTAAGCGGTTCAGTGTTTCAGTTTATACGAAACTATCCAATTCAAAATATCACGATTATATGGTTGAGTTTTAATGTGAACTTACACTTTAGATATGTAAGAAACTTTCTTTTTATTTAATTTTATAAGCCTATTATTATAGGCCACATTTATTTTTCCTGGTTACAAAACAAACAATGAGCTTGTCTTCTTCTCGAGACTTACCTGGGGTTACATTTAATACGAACATCATGTCTCTTTTATCCGTTTTAGACAAAGACCGCTGACATCTTAGTAGTGGCCATTGGCAGGGCTGAAATGGTCCGTGGCTCATGGATCAAACCTGGAGCGGTCGTAATTGATTGCGGAATAAACCCTATACCAGGTAATTTGTGACTTAATCAATTTCATTACCTCAACGTGGAATTCCACTGCCGACACAATATCGCCCTCTCATTTTTTATAACTTAAAAAAAGAGATAACTGTACGTTTTTATGCAGGTGTTTCTGTAGTGGCAGCACACAGTCTTACATGGCTGTTTATAAACATTATCCCGACGATCGCTATACATTTCTGCTTCTCAAAACAATTAAATACATTTATCGCACGTTATCGCACGTTAATTAAGCCGCTCTGTGAATATTTAAATAGTACAAGTAAACTCCTTTCTTTAATTTTTTTTCAAGTTATAGCAATCGAAGAGAACGTATTGTCTTTGAAAAAATTAAGAGATATCAGTTTGTTTACGTGTACGCAAGTACATCTGCAGTAGATCTGACGGTTAACTTGATATTGTAGACGCGACAAAGAAGAGTGGTCAGCGTCTGGTGGGTGACGTGGCATACGCGGAGGCGGTGCAGGTGGCGGGACACGTGACGCCGGTGCCGGGCGGCGTGGGACCGCTCACTGTCGCCATGTTGATGCGCAACACCGTGCTGGCTGCGCGCAGACAACTGCAACGTCTGCTGCTGCCCGCCTGGCCCTTGCAGGTGCTGCGCCTCAACACGCAGACACCGCCGCCCAGGTAACTGCTACACCAGGGTACGCCGGTACTTTCCTGACGGCTAAATCTCTTCCTCTAGGAGATTTATTATCTTAGTAGGATAGTCAATGAAAACTTTACTCGTGGCAGTACTTACAGTACTTGTCTAAGGTTTGGCGGGGTAATGAATGGGTTTTAAAGTCACTAGAACTAAGCTCTGGTTAACTCTTTTTGACGATGTTTAAAAAGATTCCCAAACTTCCTTTGGAGATAATATTGCGTAAACTAACACCAACAGTAATGCTATCCGTTCACTGAAGTCATCTTAGAATTGGTGTTCACTTTGAGAACAGGAAACTTTCTTGCTGAGGTCGGGTGTAAGTTATGATCTAAAGCAGGGATTCCCGAAGGGTTCGATGTTGAACTTAAAGCATTGCTAATTCTCACTCTGCCTTCTTCTATTGACCTCAGTCAGAATGAATAATAATTGATCTTAAAAGTAGGTAATTTAGCCATGAGGGGTCTGTGTGGAAAAGGGGGTCAGTTGTGCAAAATAGTTTGGGGATCCCTGATCTAAAGAATCATTAATGCGTTACCAAAGAGTGCGTTAGAAAGTGCTTATTATCTAGGAATCTATCTACCCTCTATCCATTCGTATAACAAGGTTTTGCTTTCTCGTCAGTGACATCGTGATAGCGAGGTCGCAGAAGCCGAAGCAGATCGCTTGTCTTGCGGAGGAGATCGGTCTGTTCCCCAGCGAGGTGTCGCAGTACGGCAGCACCAAGGCCAAGATCTCGCTCTCCGTACTGGACCGCCTGCGAGACCAGCGCGGTGGCAAGTACATCGTCGTCGCTGGGTATGTAGACTCAACAATAAAAATACGAGTATTAATCTTTTTTCCAGAATATTAACTTTAAAGTAATGTTTAAAAAAAGTACATCGATCGCAAAACAAACATACCCTTGAAATGTATTACTTGTTAAATATTTTGATTTATAATATAAAACATATTCTTGTTAATTGTTTGAACTATAAAACTACAACGAGGATAAGCAATCAATATTCAATCTAAGTTTTATTTGAAATCTTTTATTGGGCAATTTATGAGACAACGACCTGTTTTGTACCACTGTACATGTTCTGGTGACGTGGTTCAGTATAACACCGACGCCGCTGGGTGAGGGCAAGAGTACGACGCTGCTGGGTCTGGTGCAGGCGCTGTGTGCACATCGCGGCCGCAACGCCTTCGCCTGCATGCGTCAGCCCAGCCAAGGTCCTACCTTCGGGGTCAAGGGTGGTGCAGCCGGCGGCGGGTACTCGCAGGTAATATCAACTAACGAACTAACACTTCCAACACTATTCTAGCCAAATATAGCAGTAATTACATCACTTAATTCATGAAACTACTACTTCTCCAACCAATGACCTTCAACGGCTACACTTTTGACGATTTTTGATGATCCAAGCTAGATTTTCAAACTTACAAATTGTCAAGTCAACATTCAAGCTGAGATGAGATCGATAGAGAAGATTAAATGATATATTTTCCAGGTTATACCTATGGAAGACTTCAACCTTCATCTAACGGGCGACATCCACGCAGTTACCGCGGCTAATAACTTGCTGGCAGCACAAATGGATGCTAGAATATTCCACGAGCTGACGCAGAAGGACGGGCCGCTGTACGACCGGCTGGTGCCGAAGGTCAAGGGCGTCAGGAAGTTCTCCGCCATCCAGCTGCGAAGGCTGAAGAGGCTGGGTATTGACAAGACAGACCCTGACACGCTGACAGATGAGGAAAGGACCAAGTTCGCCAGACTTAATATTGATACAAACAAGATTATGTGGAACAGAGGTAAATACTGTTTTTTTTAAAATAATTTATTAAATTTAATTATTCAAAATAATATATTGACATCTATATCTATATATATAAAAGAAAGTTGTGTTAGTTACACCATTTATAACTCAAGAACGGCTGAATCGATTTGACTGAAAATTGGTGGGCAGGTAGCTTAGAACCAGGAATCGGACATAGGATAATTTTTACCCCGTTTTCTATTTTTTATTCCGCGCGGACGGAGTCGCGGGTAAAAGCTAGTTTGGAATATTTAGAAATATGTTACTGTGAGTTTTCACTTTCAAAACACTGTTAAACATACATATTGTACATTCAGTAATCTTACTTATCTTACTAATATTATAAATACGAATGTTTGGATGGATGGATGGATGGATGGATGGATGGATGTTTGTTTGAAGGTATCACCAGAACGGCCGAATGGATCTTGATGAAATTTGGCACAGATGTAGAAGATAGCCCGAAAGAACACTTAGGCTACTTATTACGTTTTTTTTAATTCCGCGCGGACAGAGTCTCGGGCGACAGCTAGTATTTACTTCATTGTAAAAGTTGTCGTTTATTGCACATCGACATCGTATCTAATATAAACTGAATGAAATGAAGTTTATTTATGTACACAAGGAATCCTTATGAAATTCCTAAATACTGTTTCTATTTTAGTTGTCGACTTGAACGATAGATATTTAAGAAAAATTACCATCGGTCAATCGCCAACGGAGAAAGGCTTTACCCGGGAGACCGCATTTGATATCTCCGTGGCGTCAGAGATAATGGCCATCCTGGCGCTGGGGAAAGATGTGGACGACATCAAGCAGCGCCTGGCCAGTATGGTGGTCGCCCTCGATAAGAGCGGAAATCCCGTCACCGCAGATGACCTGGTTAGTATTCACAATACTATTGTTGTGTTTCATTATGAGATTTAACTTGAAATCGCATTTGACATATCACGATGCCTGATGTTATACTTATTTGCGTCCAAATCAATCCTGTTAAAATTAAATAGCAATATTACTTGTCATCTTTTACAAAAATGAAAACGCTTATTATGTTGAATGATTTGTGTCAATCCTGTTAAAATTAAATAGCAATATTTCTGCTCATCTTACACACGAGTGTTGCTTATTGTGTTGAATTTACACAATCAATCTTACTAATATTATAAATGCGAATGTTTAGATGGATGGATGGATGAATGTTTGAAGGTATCTCATGAACGTTTGAACGGATCTGGATAAAATTTGGCACAGATGTAGAACTGAAAGAACACATAGGATACTTATTAAGTTTATTTTTATTTTAGGACGAACAGAATCGCGGGTAAAAGCTAGTTGTGTCATAATTGACATTCGAAAACAAATACTTCCATAAAATATGTCACTTGTTGACTTGTAACTTGTGGCAGGGCATGACAGGCGCGCTGATGGTGCTGCTGCGTGACGCGCTGGAGCCGACTCTGATGCAGACGCTGGAGGGTACGCCGGTTCTCGTGCACACGGGACCCTTCGCCAACATAGCACATGGCTGCTCCTCCATCCTGGCAGACAGGATCGCCATACAGCTCGCCGGAGAGCGCGGCTTCGTCGCCACCGAGGCCGGCTTCGGATCTGACATCGGTAAACTAATACGCCATATACAGCAATCACACATTGCTTCAGAATATAATTGTTACTGCGTTTTATCTGTGGGTTTTCCACATGTGGGGACTAAATAAATTGAAGTAAGGAATAACAAGTCAACATTAGTAGATGCCAGCAACAAAAACGTCTGTTGCAAGAAGAGGTCGGCTCAACTGGTGTATACTACGACCACACAGAAAACAGGCTTCAAGTGGAAGCTATTCTGCTTATAGTTCGTTGAATGTGCTGTGCCGGAGGTCTAATTTTAGTCCCTTTTGCCTTCCTAACCTTTTCTTAAGGAAATAAGGAAAGGAAGGGAAGGGGAAGTGGATTTGACGGAGGAGGGGATTCATAGGAAGGGATCGGAGGGGGCACTCATATCCTGTTTTTGTCCGTCAATGAATGGTAGGCAACGCATCTGCAATTGCGGATGTCTATGAGCTGCGGTCGCTTCCATAATTTGGTGAATTCAGGTGAAAAAAAACTTTAGATGAAGTCTACTATTTTGTTACTTATAACAGCACCAATATCCTTATATATTACTGTAACAGTTAACAGTTCTACACTAGAACATAGTATTAAAACAATCAGAATTATCAAACAGTTTTAATTCGATTCGGTTAATAAAATGTAATACATTTGATAGGAATGGAGAAGTTCTTCGACATAAAGTGTCGTGCGAGCGGAGACACGCCGCACTGTGTGGTGCTGGTGGCCACTGTGCGAGCACTCAAGATGCACGGCGGCGGACCTCCAGTCTCACCTGGACAGCCTCTACATGACGTCTATGTACAGGTAACATCACACAACTCTCGTACCATCACTTACATAGGACATATTAAATATACGACTAACAACTCTCTACTTGCAATCAATTGCATGTCAACAATAATTCTCATAATATTTTAAAATTTTCTGGTTTTTAGCCCAATAGGAGAATTCAGTTTGCAAATTTTAAAATGATTTAGTCAGAATCATAAAAATAACTCCTGACTTAGTTACTTCACTTAAAGTTATCTCATACAAAAAACTATTTGAGTTGTATCTTATACGTTCATGAATAAATGATTCGTTAAAATTGAGTTAGTTCAGTTTTAAATCCCTATTTTGACCAACTCCAATTCCAATTCTGGTTAGTCGCTTACTCAGTTTTAATACAAGATTTTTAATAAATTTTTAAAAATAAAGTCACTGGAATTGTTATTGAATTGTTCTCTGATGTGCTAAAAGTTTACGTCTTACGTTTAAATTTACGTCTAACTAAGTTGTAACTTATCACACCAAATGCCACATAACTCAGAACTCTGGTGACTCGGAAAACAGCAAGAAGGAGTCTGGTGTTAGTAACGCGAAAATGACCAAACACGGACTTTGCCTTATAATATGTATAAGTTCCATCCGCGCGTTATCTATTTTTTAATCTTACTAAAATTATAAATGTGAATATTTGGATGTATGGATAGATGGATGTTTGTAAGAAGGTATCTCCAGAATGTCTCAGCGGATCTCGTTAATATTTGGCAATATAAACCATAGCGTAGAAGACCTAATAGGCTACAATTTAATTTTTTTAAGTCAGAACGGAATCGTGATTCGGAATTAGCTTGATTATAGATCATATGAAATTCCTTTAAATATTAAAATATATATTTTTTATGTAAACAATTTCATATTTATATGATGTAGGAGAACGTAGAACTGCTAAGAAAGGGTCTGTGCAATCTTGGCAAGCACATCAGCAATGGCAATGCATTCTCCGTGCCTGTCGTCGTCGCCATTAACCGCCACGGGTAAGATATTTAACATTTTATTAATGTTAATAATTAATTTATTGTTCGTCTATAGCTTTGTGTTTTACAGCGCCTGACAAAAAATAATTTTCCTTCTTTTTATCGTTCATTATTAATTCAGGCAATTTGCTAAAATAGATGAACGATAGTTGAATTAATAGAGAAACGGAAATTGTCGTTAACAGTCGGTTTCTGAGACCAAAATTTATATCTGTTTTGTTAAAGATAATGACAAGGATGATATGTTTTATACATAGATTTTGGTTTCATGAACCCACTGTTAGTGATCATGTTGACTGATCTTGTAATTTGGATATTTAAATGAGTTCCCTTCAAACTCAAAGTAATCACCTCAAATTCAGTGTAATTTTAAGTGTTTCATGCGACGACCGCCGTGTATTGTGGCATTTAGTTTGAAACATAAGTAACAACAGTAATCAGTCACTTATGTAATATTACAACGTAACACAAAGTATATCTACAAATATCAATAGATAAATTATGTTTCCAGGAATGACACAGAAACGGAATTGAACCTGGTAAAGCAGTACGCGGAAGCAAATGGTGCTTTCCGTGCGGTGGTGTGCGACCACTGGGCGCAAGGCGGCGCGGGGGCACTGGACCTCGCAGACGCAGTCATTGACGCATGCTCTTCCTCCTCAGACTTCAAATACCTGTACCCCCTCTCCCTCAGTATACAGGAGAAGATTCTAACCATCGCCAAGCAGATGTACGGCGCCGGACAAGTAGAGTACACTAATGAAGTACTGGAGAAGATCAAAGTCTTCACGTCTATGGTTAGTTACAAATTAAAAACTAAGTATAGTTCTTTTCAAATATCTTAGCGGCGGCTCACTTCGCATAACGCTACTCCCCGACACATCCCAAATTTTGATCTCCGCAGGGACTCACAGGAATTTAAGACCCACCAAGATACATAAAAAACTACTGTAAATAGGTTTTTTATAATAATATACTTAATACCGCTTGTATTTTTAACGTTTTTACAAATGTGTCCAGGGTTACGACAAGTTGCCGATCTGTATGGCAAAGACGTCCAACTCGTTGACTGGTGACCCGGCGGTGAAGGGTGCACCGACAGGGTTCACTTTGCGCGTCACCGACATGTTCGTGTCGGTGGGTGCGGGCTTCGTGGTGCCAATGTGCGGCGAGATCAGCAAGATGCCCGGCCTGCCCACTCGCCCCAGCATCTACGACATAGACCTCAACACACAAACCATGGAGATTGAGGGCCTTTTCTAATAAGCCCACTAAAATAGTCCAAGAGACCCTTTAGAGATGTAACTCTTTTCGTCTAGCCATGGGACTTTACCAGTGGAAAGAGCATTAATTTTAAAAACTGTTTTGTTCATTATAAGTAACGCGAATATATAATGTGTACGAAATATGTTTTTTTTCGATATTATATACACTCTAATTCTGTTAATTGTATAAAAAACTAATAAACCCAACAATTCTAACTAGTGTAAAAGATATATATGCATCATTTAATTTGGACCTCAATTATTTTCATATTTTAGCTTTTTAAGGACTTCAAAATAGTGGATTGTCGGTTCAATTTAAATAAAAACAAAATCATACATTAAGAGTTTTATTCAATCTATAAATGTTAAGCTTAAAACGATGTTATGGAGTGTTTTTCGCGTTAGTTGTCTGGCACATCTTCTACTTCATTGACTATGTTGGTGGGTGTGAATGTGGGCGCGGTGTCTTCATCGTCACTGTCAGCGGCGGTCGCGGCGGAGGGCGTGGTGGTGGGCGGGCGCGGGGAGCGCGGGCGGGCGGCGCTCTCACTGCCCGGCGGGACCCAGCCGCCCTCCTGAATCATTAAACTCATTCTTATTGATGAACTGATGTGAACCCATATTTCACGAACCAATTTTTATGTCATTTTGGAAGGATCCCGGCATGCTATGTCCGGTAGGTGGCGTTATCATTGCGGACAACATTCTAGCCCAGGGATCCCCAAACTATTTTGGACAAGTGACCCTTTTCCAAAATGAACCGTTTCCACAGACCCTATAGCCAATTACCTACTTTTAATATAAATTATTAATATTATTATTTAGTCATTTATTTACTACACCATTTAAATTTTGAAAGTAGGAGTAAAGTTTGGTTAAGTACTGACCGCTTGCTGGTGTCCGGTGCGCAGACGCACGATGTCGAGATACATGTCGTATACGTAGCGCGCCATGTGCGGCATGTCGTGCACGCGCAGCACGCGCGCAGCTGGCACAGCCGCCTCCGCCCCGCGCTGCGCCGGGAACGTCTCCCTCGGCACCAGCTCCAGCTGCAGCGGCCGCTCCACCAACTGACAACACGCTTGCATAGTTTAATGAAAAGAACAAAACATGTGCTGACTTGAGTGAAGCGTTTGACAACATTTATCATTGTTATTTGGTAAAAAAAAAAACAATCTGTCCAAAAGAAACGTGTCACCGTTGTAATGTTTTAATTTAGAATGACATTTAAAATGTCACGAAGTGATTGTATAGAGAACACATATTTGATATGTATTTGAAGGTTAGGATCCCTCAAGGATCAAAAATAGGGCCATTTTCAAAACCAAACACATAAATGACTATTTATCCAATAACGCGGTACCTGGTTGAAGGTGGGCTGCAGCTCGAAGCAGTTGCGGAAGAGGTCGGCGCGGGCGAATATGTATAGTCCGAGTCGTGCGCGCGAGGCGGCCACCACGAGGCGGCGCAGGTCGCGCACGTGGCCCACAGCGCGCGTGCGCACCAGCGACACCAGCGCCACGTCGTTCTGCTGACCCTGGTACTTGTCCACCGTCGTCACCTGCACGTGTGCACATGTCTTGTCTCTCAATACTTCTCTATCTTAATAATATTATAAATACGAAAGTTTGGATGGATGGATGTTTGTTTGAAGGTATCTCCGGAACGGCACAACGGATCTTGAAGAAATTTGACACAGATGTAGAACATAGTCTGGAAGAACACATAGGCTACATATCAAGTTTTTCTTTTAATTCCGCGCGGACGGAGTTGCGCATGACAGCTAGTTTTATATTAAACCATAGTCTAACAAGGATTACAGAAAAGATTTTAAGAACAATTAGCCTGGCTACTCATAAGATCTTCAGGTAAAAAGTGTTACGATAGTTACAAACCTTATGCGGCCTGCCAATGAGCGGATTGCCGGCGCAACGTTTGTCAACGACGTCTCGTATGAGATGCTTCTGTCCATTGTATGTAGTGAGTATGGAGATGCGATCTGCCGGCCAGCCCACCAGCCGCATGTACATGAACACTGCTACTACGTATTCAGCCTCCGCCAAGTTCTAAACACCAATTTTAATATAATAATCTCTAATCGAAGATTTAAAGCCAAGACAATAAAACTTCTCTTTCTCTCTCTCTCTTTATATCTCTTAAATAAATATTTTATTGTTTAAGTATTTAATAATCTAAATGGCAAATATTAGGACGTCCTTGAACTTGTGCTATTTTCACTTGTTGCCTCTACATTTAACAGAACAGAACAGGTATTTGAAGTCTCAATTCTAACATTTAATTCGCACATAATTGCTAAACAAAATTTTTTTAAGTTTCCCTTGTTTTTCTAGATGGTTATATTTTATGAATCAAATTTTTTCGTTAAAGATAAAGAAATGTAAACAACTTTGACCTACTAATTACTTAATTTGTTTGCGAAAAAATAAAACTAATCTACTTATAGTTTATCAATCATTACAATTCTCTACCAGTCTCTTTGAAAAAAAAAACCATATAGACCAATTTAGAATTTTCTTCTTCTTGAATTTGGTTAAAACCAGAAAATAATACTCGTACGTTCGTAATGTCTAGCAATTAGTATATGCCGTGTTAGCTATTTTGGCGGTTCAAGGCACGTTGCGTAATAAACTCCCCACCGCATACATTTACGACCTAAAAAATTGTGTTAATCACGACTCGTGCGCAGTTCCGTGATGGCAAAATATTTGAAAAAAATTAATAACCTGATAGAAATACGGGCTGGGCTCCGTCTCGCCGGCTCCATTGAAGTCTGCAACATCGATGAGCTGGAAGTCGTGCCTGAGACCTGCGTTGGCGGCGCGGTACTCCGGCAGACGCAGCACATGGCCCAGGTCTCCCAGCGCTCGGTACCGCCACCGGTACAGGTTGCAGATGCTATACATAACAACAAAACAAGAACATGAACCGAATGCTGGAGAAATCGTTTAAAGTTACCAAAGCTCGATCTTGAGTTATAAATATTGTAACTAACACGATTTTCTTTTTATATTGATTATAACTCACTAGTCATGTGAAAATTTAATCATTCTAAAATATTTTTTATAATACCACAAACATATGTATAACATATGTTAACAGGTGGTTTCTGAGACTAAAATCTCTGTATAAAACATTGTCATCCATTATTTTTGACTAAACAGAGATAACAATGTGTTTTAAATAGACATTCTGGTCTTAGAAACCCACAGTAAACGGCTTTAACCAACCGATTCATAAAGTAAGATATGAAACATTTTCTACACCTAATTTAAAACGGTTCAAAATTGTTATTTTTGATCAAATACAATGTTGAGTTTTCCTTGAGTTTATTTCTAGTGATTACTAAGCTGTTATAAGACTTATTTATATTTTAGCAAGAGTTGAAAGATGTTAAACAGTAAAACGTAAATGTCAAAACCTTAGTGCCTATTTCCACTGAACGGTTAACCGAGCGACTCAACCGCGCCTTTAAGTTATGTGATTTGATAGTAAATGAAAACTGAACACAAAAATTTGAATAAAAACGTTGTTTTAATTGCAGCATATATTCAATAAGGATAAAAAAATAAAACATAAGCAATTAGAAATTACGCAACAACGAGTTATAGTAATTTTTTTTATAAATATGTTTTTTTAAATAACAGCAATGTAATATAAGAGCCTAAGAGAACTCAAAAATATAAGGTCATATTACCTTGGTCTAGCACGTCCTTGTGCATCAAGTTCCACATATGGCACTCCGAGCCTGACCATCCTGGTGAATAAGCTCTGCTCCATGTTACAGTACTTCTGGAAGGCCATGTTCTTGACGACGGGCGGCAGCTGGTGGTGATCTCCGATCATGATCCAGCGCTTGAGACGCGACCTGCCGTCCTGAGGGTTCTGCAGCAGCAGGGGAATGAACGTCTCTATCTCCAGGATCTGAGCCGATTCCTCCATTAAAATATTGTCGTATTTGAAACCTGTACCAAATAAATTTGTATAAAGATAGCAAAGATTTTTATTTAATTTTTTTCTGTTTTGTTTATTTTGGTAGTGGAAACATATTGTAAGGCAGACCATAGTCATATGACAGTTGTCATTAGAGTTGAGTGGTTTTGAAAGATTTTTTATGAAATCTTTTTTACTATGGCTTTTCCTATGAAAATAAGAATAAGTAATCACCAAATAAGGTACCGTTGACAGCAAAGAGAATCAATATGAATTAGTCTTAAATATTTATGTGTCAATGTTATTGACGTACGCAGCGGTGAATTAACACACAATCGTAATTCATCTTGCGTTTGTTGTGACGTATTTTGTAAACAAACTCATGATCAGTTAATTACTAGACAATCTTGGACATGTCCTGGGTACAAATTTCTATACTCAGCATAATTTTTATTTTCAACTAACTGTAACCCGCGGCTCCGTTTTATCATATCTTATCATAAGTAGCCTATGTGTTCTTTCAGATTATGATTTACATCTATGCCAAATTTCATCAAGATCCATTGAGCCGTTACTTAGATACCTTCAAACAAACATCCATCCATCTATCCATCCAAACTTTCGCATTTATAATATTAGTAAGATAATAGTGTATATTAACGAAATGATATTTTTTGACAATTGTTACAAATACAGTCGAACCTGGATAATCAAAAACCCTCTATAAGCGAATCATTGTCCGATCCGAACGGACAAACTCCGACGAGCGAGAGACTCGGGTTAGAGAAAAACATTTTTAAACGAGAGTAAAATCTCGGTTCCTTGGAATCTCACTTATCCGGGTTCGACTGTATAAATAAAAACGCGAATAGAATCATTAGGACTTTATTAGTCAATGTTTTTAAGATCATGATTTCATTTACTTTTGGTATCTTAATCAAGGACGGTTTTTAGGAAGATTTTAAATCTGCAATTATTTAGGAAAAAAACTCACCCATTTGAACCAGTTCGGATCGTTTGAGAGCTGCGTGTGTACAAGTCATGGCGATAATTTTAGCTTCTTTCACCAACAAATACTTAGATCGATCTAAACCAGACCGCAACAGTTCAAACGCGCGGAATTCCTCCAGCTCCTCGAATATGTGATCTATGTACCTGAGAATAGAGTTACATTTAGGATAAATTTAACATCGACAAGTTTATAAACAAACATTTCGTTATGTAAACTCACCTGAAGCAGCTACGTGCGATCTCCATGTCTTCGTCATAAGATTTTCCCGGGAACAGTGGTTTTGGCGCGTCTTCGAAGAATTCATGGAACGGAAACTCTTTACTAATAGTTTCCACTGATTTCGTCTAAAACAATCCAAATTGTTAACACAAAATGCTTAAACAAATACAAAGATATTACGTAAAATGCTAAGAATATTTCGAGGTAAAACGGTATTTCTATTGCGTCTTTTAACAAGGATGTTGTCAATGTGTACAAAACTGTTTAAAGAAGGTTTAAAATTCTAGGCCCTACGTCGGAAAACCCATTTCCGCTTTTCACCCTTTCCTTATTATAAAAAGTGGATAAAGGAAAAGACCAAAAAGTCGATTATTTTAAAATAATTTAAAAACTTCGGAACAAAAACCTTTTGACATTTTTTTATGATGCCAATTGATTGTGAATCATGAATTTGGCCATATTTTTTACAAAAAACGACAATGTGATTTGTCGGATTTTGTTCTGACACACTTCACACTAGCTGTCGCCCGCGACACTGTCCGCACAGAATTAATAAAAAAAACAAACGAAATAAGTAGTCATGTGTTCTTCCAGACTATGTTCTACAACTGTGCCATATTTCATCAAGTTGAGTCATTCTGGAGATACCTTCAAACAAACATCCATCCATAATATTAGGTCCTTACATATGAAATTGGCGTTTTGTATGGGAGGAACAAAAAGTCAAATATTTTTTAATATAATATATTTAATTAATCAAAGTATGAACCATTATTTTCTATGCACTTTTGCCATCTCATAGGTAGTTCATTGATCCCTTTACTAAAAAAAACCAGTCGGACGGGAATCAATAAAATCTTTGAAGGCGATTTGGACTGCCCCATCGGAGTTGAATTTTTTCCCTTGCAAGAAGTTATCCAGATTTCGAAAAAAATGGTAATCTGTTGGAGCAAGGTCCGGGGAGTACGGAGGATGTCTTAGACTTTCCAGTTGAAGCTCTTCTAATTTAGTAGCCGTCTGTTGCGCAGTGTGTGGTCTAGCGTTGTCGTGAAGCAGCAGTGGCGTGGAGCGATTGACCAGCCTAGGTTGTTTAGCCGCTAGCTTTTCCATCATGGTTTGCAATTGCTGACAATAGACATCAGCCGTAATAGTCTGGCCAGATTTGAGAAAACTGTAATGAACAATACCGGCACTAGTCCACCAAACGCTTACAAGTAACTTTTTTGGGGTTAATTTTCGCTTGGGGCAGGATTTGGCTGGCTGGCCAGGATCCAACCATTGCGCTGAGCGCTTCCGATTATCGTAAAGAACCCATTTTTCATCACAGGTAATGATTCGGTTTAAAATACCTTCATTATTCTGCCGGTTTAGTAATGTAACGCAACAGTCGACGCGCGTTTGCCGGTTTCCTTCAGTCAATTCGTGAGGTACCCACCTTTCAAGCTTTTTAATCTTCCCAATTTGCTTCAAGTGAATTAAAACAGTTTTATCACTATTTTATCACTAACATCGCAGCCTGCAGCTAACTCGGACGTGGTTTGCGATGGATCCGCTTCCATAATAGCCTTCAACTCTTCATTATCAACTTGAGTCTCAGGCCGTCCACGGGGCTTGTTCTGCAGATCGAAATTTCCAGAACGAAAACGTTGGAACCAAAAACGAACTGTGTTTTCTTTTGCAACACGACCGCCATACACATTCACCCTTCGAGTCGTTTCCGCAGCACTAGTGCCACGGCGGAACTCGTACTCGTAAATAATGCGATATTTTAAGTTTTCCATTTTGTAAAATGAGTGACGCAAACAGAAAAAAACAGAAGAAAAAAAACAAATGAATGACGGTCATCGAACCACAAATACATGAGTCTATAGCTGTACAAATTTGAATTTGGAATTCCTTACCAAAGAGGAGAAATTCGTGATTAAAGTGGCCAGTACGAAAAACGCCAATTTCATATGTAAGGACCTAATACCATTGTGACCGCATATACTCTAAACGAATGAAGCGATTTCGAGAAGAAAGGTGTCTATTTGTAATCTTTGAACATTAGTAAGTCGGTTCTTTTTATTATTTAATTAATAAAATATGTCATGTCATAAATACCTTATCATGTGCGAGGAGCAGGAGGAAGTCGTCCCAGCGCGGACGCACGTGGTACACGTAGAAGTGGTGCGCGAGCTCGCAGGTAGCGCCGGCCTCCCCGCCCGCCCGCAGCGCGCGCTGCAGCCGCGCCGCCTGCTGCAGCAGCTCCAGCCGCTTCGCCAACACGTAGTTCACACGACCGTATCTAATGTAACACAAATATAGTTAAAGGTTGCCGATACAAACGAGCCTCCTTGTAAATATGTTTTATTAAAAAAATATATTTTTAAATTTCGAACATTTTTATATTTTCAAATATGGAACACTTTTATATTTTTTTATGCAAAATTGTATAAGTTAAAAATATATATTGTTCCAAGTGAGTGCTAGTCGTTTCTTTTCGTATTTTTATTTAACTATTTTCATTTTCATTTTTAAATTATTCCAAATTACCGATCATGCCTCTCCTACTTCTACAATAGACCATAGGCAGCTGTGGTTTTGCTGTTTCAGAGAATTCAAGTGGCGGCTTGCTCATTTGCCACCTTTTATAAAAAATTATAGTCGAGGATTTTAATTCCAGTCCCACCTAAAATAGAATGTACATTCACTGACAAGAAAAAAGCTATTTGCTCTGTCAAGTTTTCGGTATTTCGCTGAAATGGGTAGGAAATAAAGGTCCTCTTCTGTACTGTTAACTGTATTTAATCTAAACTAGTGAGAGTTTAACCTGGAGAAATCTTTGTCAGTGTGGAGCGCCTCCTCGCCGTGTCCCAGACGCAGCAGATGTCGCTCGTCCACGTCCAGCGCGGCCACCTTCTCGAACAGCTGGTTGAGTGCCTGGTTACTGTGCGTCACCACCAGCGTGCGTTGCCACGGGAAGTTGTGGTATAGGTTCGATATTATTTGCACCGCCACGTCAGTTTTACCTGCAATTAGAAACACGTTAACAAATTCAAGCAACAATTTAAGATTTACCAATCAAAGAAGAAAAATAGAAAGAAAGTAAGCTTTTAATTATTAATATTAAGTTATTATTAAGGGTTCCGTACCTGTGCCGGGGGGTCCGACGACAAGGGTCAACCCGGGCTGCATTCCCGACCTGATAGCTTCCACTTGTGTTGGTGTAAACAGAATGTTATTCCTGTTCAACAATTTTAACAATATAGAGCATTTGCATAAATAATTTTCACTATACAAACTTTTTTTATATCTCCTAAACCCATTTTCCACTAACGCAACTAACCTCGTGGCTAGTCGTGGCGGGAAATGTAAAACATATTTTGTTTCAGTCGCTGAATTTATCTCCAGTAGAGTCTAACTTTAGATTAAGTGTCTTTTACAACTTGATTGACGTATCTTTACTACGTATTGGTTTCGACTACCTTATTTAGACTTACATTATAGTTCATAATAACTACAAACCCATAAATCAACAAGTCTTAAGCTAACTAACAGATAGAGTCTAAAAAGGGACAAAAAGATTGCCTATTGTTTCTCAAGGAGTTGGAAACATAATTTTTTGCAAACGATTTTGCACCTCAAATCAATTTATTAGTGTTACAAAATAATCGTAATCATATAATATTATAAATGCGAATGTTTAGATGGATGGATGGATGGATGTTTGAAGGTATCTCCTAAATGGCTCAACGGATCTTTATGAAAATTGGCACAGATGAAAGAACCACATAGGCTATTTATTCAGTTTTTTTTTAATTCCGCGCGGATGGAGTCGCGGGCGACAGCTAGTAATTTATAAAAAGCTAAGTAATTTTCCAGAAATTAGATTGATAGCAAATCAATTAATCTTATTAAGTATCTTTAACACGTTGAATGCCGCTCACTACGTAATAATAATGTAATCCCGGCCGATATCGGTCACGGCGACTATCTTTAACTCCGGTTTTGACGTTCATGTGCTCGCATGTGGACTTCGACTAAAGTATTAAAGTAAACTGGCAGAGTGAATCGGTAGCGCTGATCGTGTTTAATTATTTTTATGTTGTATAGGCATTGAGAGATTTCAATGATCTATCAACGCAGAGAACACATGGCACGTCATTACAAATGAACATACTAGCACAGTCAGTCAGTCAGTTAGTCAGTCAGTCAGTCAGTCAGTCGTAGTAGTAGTAGAAGGTTGCGACTCAGTACTTACGACTCAGTAGTTGAGACTCAGTAGTTGCGACTTATTAGTTGCAACAAGTCGCGCGAGATATTTATTACTTATAACAGTAGGGCGGCTAGAATCCGGCTAAACGCTTAATAAAAAGAGGTCTTATAGTTACTAGTGACTTACTTCTTTGGTTCATTGTAGAGGTAAGGTCCCCGTTTGGGCTGCACGTGGGGTTCCACCACAATCACTTTATGAGAGTCGTCCTCGTCCATTGCGTTATCACCATGCTTCTCTTTTCGTAAAACATTTTCGAACGTCACTCTGACAAAATAATAGTAATATTATATTACCACGAACACCTTCTTTTATGCTTAATGTAAAATAAGTTTTAGAAGTACCCTAAAATAAATGACAAAAAAATTAAATAAAATATTATTGTCATGTGAATACTACGTTAATTATTTGCTGCCTAATAATTTAAATTAAAATAATGTTAAGAAAAATCAACTTTTATTTAAAAAAATTATAGCTAATATGGTGACTCTTTTAATAAAGAAATAAAGAGATTAGCACCCTGGAGTCCCTGATAGCCATGTTAGGGGAACGAGAGGGCAACATAGAAACAAAAAAGAAAAAAGATAGTGACTCTACAAATATAATTTTATTGAGATTTTTATAAATACCTAACAATATAATATATAACGTAACACTATACGTAAAAGATTTTTATACGAAATACATATACGTGTTTATAAGAACCATGTCATATAGCAACTAGTATATGTGTACAATTAAAATTGTTTCTAAGTACGAAGGAAAGGATGGGAAGGGGAAGTAGATTTGAAGGAGGAGGGAATGTATAGGAAGGGTAAACAGTCTCTTTCTATGCGTCCCCTACTCCATCGGTTAGAGGTAGGCAACGCATCTGAAATTGCGGATGTGCTATTTCAGCAAACACAGGTGGCTGCTCGCTCGTTAGCCACCTTATGATATAAAAAAATACTCCGCAGGAAAATAACGTAGTTTTTTTTTAAATTTAGTAGTGATCATTTTTTTAATAGATTTGAACTAGATATATAAAAATACCTATACATAAAAATTTAAATCGATACAATTTTATGATACAGTAACACCAGATGTTTGTGGGAAGTCTACATTGACGTGTATGTATTTTTGTATAATTTATTACTACGCAACTGCCATCTGGTACATCTGGCGCTAATAGATGACCTAATCACAACATACTTGCAATTTTTTTGCAATGATAAGGAAAATACATGATAATAATTTTGTACGTGGAATTTAGTAAATGGCGAGGTCGTTCAGGTAATATCACTACATGAAAATCATTAAAAAATTAAGGCAAAACTTATTTTTTAATATTAATAGTAGAAGGATTACGTAAAAATGATCACCCTGTATAAATTAATACTAATTAGGTTTAAGACTAATTTAAGTAAGTTTTGAATATTTCTATTCGAAATGTACATACTAATAACTCGTACGTACTCGGACGTATTTATCTGCTATGTTTGACGTAAATACCATTTTTAAGAAGCTCTGATTATCTAAATACAATAATGAAAAAGAAAGTTACATAACAACGAATTCTTATTTCTTAAATAATCATTTTAATAAATAGATTATATGTGAAAGTTGAAGATCTCAAAACAGCCAATGTTTTCATAACTGACTTTAATTTCCTATTCCTATTGATGGCAGATATCAGAATAAATATATATGCGATTGATTATGCTCAGTAACATGGAAAAAATTTACAATTAAGACTGATCTATTACATTTTTATTCACATGATTAGGATAAAAGATTAAAGACAGCCATATTAGTTATGTTGGTTACTTGTTACTTACTTGAAAGGTCGCACCAACTTCCTGGGGTCGTCTACTTGCACCTTGATCTCGTACCCAGGGAAACTGTTGCGAAGGTGATCCATGTCCAGGAACGTATCATTGAAGTCCAAAGTCGGGATTTCGTTAGGCATCCTAAGATTATTTTGGTTTAATTATACGTATTTTTTGTTATAGTTGTATCTTTTTACCTCAGAACTCTAATACTTGTGTACACATATTGTTGTCTATTTTCTTTTCAAAGACAATGTAAGGGATGACAGTATGTCCCAGTACAAATGTACATTCAATCGAAACCTACAGTTAGTGGAGACTACTTAGTAACTATCTGGTACATATTGACACATCACAAATATGTATATCTACTAATATTATAAATGCAAAAGTTTAGATGGATGGATGTTTGTTGGACTCAACGAATGTTGATGAATTTTGGCACAGATGTAGAACATAGTTTGGAAGAACAAATAGGCTACTTATTAAATATTATTTAGTTCTCCGCGAATAGATTACGACAGCTAGAATACAATATACTATACTTTCAGCTGGGTCCTATCACATCTCTTTCAAACCTAAGTTAAACTTTACATAGGACTATCTAATATATAAAATTCTCGTGTCACAGTTTTCGTCACCGTACTCCTCCGAAACGGCTTGACCGATTCTCATGAAATTTTGTGAGCATATTCAGTAGGTCCGAGAATCGGTCAACATCTATTTTTCATTTTTTTTTTAACTGCGAGCGGACGGAGTCGCAGGCGACAGCTAGTAATCTATATGTTTAGTGCATACCTGGTGTAATGCGCCTGTCCCGGGTCACCGTATCCCAGCACGATGTCGTGCAGCCAGTCGGGCACCACACACTCAGTGTTCATCAGCTCGCGGATCGTCTCCAGCACCGCCTTGAAGTTGTTCTCCTTCGGCTTGCGGCGCATCACTATGTTGAATGTTTCGTACACGTCCTAGCATCAACAAAATACATTAACTGCCGCAATATTAGCAGTTTAATTGGTTACTTAGGGAAAGCTTTAGCGTAAAATTAGTATGAGAAATCAACACTAAAGGCCAGTTTAATACTTTACCTCCTTTCCTTTGCTAGCACGGTCCAAATCCATTCTGTACTGATTAGGATCGAGCAGAAGACGGAATGTTCTGGAATCTCCGTCCAGTTCAGGTCTGGGCTCGGGACCTTCTTCAATGACCCTGCCAGATGCATCCAGCATTCCCTCCACCTCGCAGCCCCTCACGTACACTATGCCCGCCTGGTCCACCATACTTCTTCTGTAGTCGTACTTTGTACCTTGAGATATATAGAACAGTTAAAAATGTAAGACTTAACAGAGATAGCTTTAGTACATATTTAAATAAATTCCTATACATTTACTAAAAATTGTCCAGTCTTTTCGTCATTCCTTTTGCCCCATTAGCCAACTAATTTAGCAATGTGACCCATCCGTTACTTTGGTCGTCCTGTCAAATATTTCTAACACATAAACGAGTTAAATAATAATACCTATGCCTTGCGTAGGTCGTACGGTGACCAGGAAGCAGACGTCATGTTTCCTGAGGTTCTCCCACTCCTGCTTGATCTCGTTCCTGACGCTGAGAGTGACGGTCACGTCAGCGCGGACTCGGGAAGGCGCCTTCTCCCCAATGTTGGGTTTAGCGACTTCTACTACCGCGAAACTCTTGATAGGGTGAGCCATGCGCGCCCACCCGCCGAAGTATACACTGCCATCTTCTGCTCTCCTGGTACATTAGACGTGAATTTACAGTTTGATGACAAGGAAGAAAGCTGCCAAGTTAACAATCGTCATAAACATGTCTTTCGATTGACACAGAAACTTGTTATGACGGAGATAAATATATAATCATACTAATATTATAAATGCGAATGTTTAGATGGATGGATGGATTTTTATTTGAAGGTATTGCCGAAACGTCTCAACGGATATTAACGACATTTGGCACAGATGTAGAACATTGTCTGGAAGAACACGTAGGCTACTTAGTACGTTTTTTTTTAATTCCGAATGGACGGAATCGCGGGCCACAGCTAGTAAAATATATCATAAAATAAATAAGACGAATGTGCAGTAATTTATAATTAGTCGTTGGTATTCAATTGGTTCTTATAAGGTTGACGACCTTAACACAATGGCGTCTGTTATTCTAAAAACTGCAATTCGTTATTCAACTGCCAATACCTGTTTGAGCCATAACATTGCGAATAAGTGCTAAATTCTGGGTCAAGTTACCGAAAGTGGCAACTGAATGGAGTTACGTAGACCAAATTAATGTACGGTACGTTTTAAACCTTTAAATTGCCTTGAAGTGAGATTTTTAAATAATTTAAGAACATCACGAATTAATTTAAACGATCTTTATACAATTAATAAAATGCTAGTTGTGGTTTACATCTTGGTATAAACCAAAGACTTTCAATGTCAAAATTATAACACAAATAACTTTGTTTATAAGGATGTAGGAAATAATTAAAGAGGAAGTGCCAGAGTACAGTAATCAATCTGTTTTGTTTACCATGGCGCTAGTCTGTACACAGCATCCTCGATGTCTTGCCGGATCTCATCTGCAACAACAAAACTATGGTAAGAAGGGTTCACAGCAGAAAGTTTGTGTATGAAACGGGAAAAGGCAAACAAGATATTGTTATAACGACATAACATGACTCCTGACAGGTATCGCTATTTCTGTGGCTATTTGGTCATGAACGTCACGAATGATTCACTAATTGTCCGTTTTGAACGGCACAGTTATTCATTCCGATTCCTCGAAGTCCAAACTCTTCGTATAGAGATCTTTCATTTCCAAGTTTTATTTTGCGAGTTGTGGTAGGTTTTCTCAGTATTACAAATACGTATTTTATGACACGTGGTCTATTTTTAAATTTCAGATGTATAAAGCTTCAAATAATAACGCCGACATTGACCATTGTTTTTTCATCACAGGACCGTGCCAAATTAAAATCTGTCTATGTCTACACCTTTATAAGTGTTTGAATACCATATACTCGTACCATACCGACCATATAGATATTATTAATGGTTCATTAACTAATAAATGAATTGCTTAGTCAACGACATTTGCCTTACACAGCCAAAGCGATCGCGTACGCGGATACGATCCAATCTAAAAGCTTAAAATTAACTTAAGTTATTGAGGTCAAAACAATTCATTGTACTTGTAAAACTATAATAATATTCAATGCACTTAAGTGGTCTATTAAGGATGATGTTATATCACAATTCCAGCAACTATTTAACGATCAGAGCCGCTTCATTACCATTATCTTAGATATTCAGTACAGTGAGTAATGCATAAATATGACCCACTACCTTCATTTAATGACGTCATGGCCCGGCCCAGTAGGTGGAGCCGTGACGTCAATATCTAAGGTCCAATTTCCACTTAGCGGCTAGTCGCGCGACTAAAGCCGTGTTTAGATTACTTTTGAATGCAATCGCGTCTATTGCTAATGGCACGACCACGGTTGCTATACATCACTAAGTGGACGTGTGCGACTAGTCGGTAAGTGGTAATTAGATCTAAGTACAAAACTGGAACAAAGCTCATTTCCTAGATGACCTAATATAAATACACATCTTAATATGTCGTTGTAATACATACATACATATTTCAGTTGATAATTTGCGAAACTCTTGTTGATGACATGATAAAATTTTAGCAACTCAAATTAACCTTTTGTATATTTAATGTTCATTTATTGTATGGTTGTAATTCTTGTCATGGTTGAAAGCCAATCAATGATCACTACTATTTAATTTTATTATATAGCTCCAATTACTCAATTTATACATCATCATACTTAATATTATAAATGCTAGAGTTTAGAATTTAGATGGATGTTTGTTACAAAGTATGTCCGAAACGGCTCAACGGATCTTGATGAAATTTGGCACAGATGTAGAACATAGTCTGGAAGAAAACATAGGCAGGCTACTTGTTAAGTTTTTTTTAATTCCGCACGGACGGAGTCCCAAGCGATAACTAGTAAATCTAAAATTACCGTTAGCTTAAACGTAACTTTAATAGAAATTCATATTAAAAGTTTGCTTTTTCCTTTTTATTTTCCTTCTTTTTCTATTCATTCAATGTCATTTTTTATGAACGCTCTTTTGTACAATGAACTCTTAGTCACATTTCAAAAATAATACTAATTTTATTGACTTCCTGAAGACACTGACAAAATTCCCGTTACGATTACGTGACTGTTGGAGCATGTTCACTACAGTCAAGGACAAGGACATGCAACTAAGGTGCTTGATCGAATGATCGAGCTTGAAGTCTGTGGTATTTAGTTTGTTAAGATAAAATTCTCTTGTTATATATTTATTTGTTAGTATGATTGTTGACTATTTAAAACATTTTAAATGTTAATAAAACATACTAATGGTATACATTTCGTTTGTTATACACTTTAGATCATACATTTCTTGTACTAATTCCCGTACAAACATGTCTGCACTTTGTTCCCGTTGTGACTAAGACTGAACAGTATGTTTTTTGTTTCAGCGAAAGTATGCCGAATGCAAACAGTTGTTTTACATTATACTTTACGTATGTAAGATACAGTATGTTGATTTTTGTTTAATTTAAGTTCTTTAGTTACTCATATCCATATAAATCAGTGTTTGTTTAAAACCTATGCGTTCATACACCCAAAATTGCTAAGTGAACACTAAGGGCATCTATTGGTGGAATCAAATACTCACATGTACTCTCAAGTCGGAACAAATTGAAGTTCCTTAGCAGATAGTCGTGCAGTGTAAGGAACTGTAGGTTCAGCTTTGGCAGCGCGAGACAGTTCTCTCCGCTGAATATCTCCGTAGGCACCACGTTCTCATCCCATATGACATCTTCCGTAGGGTACAGAGGCATAGAATTGAGCTCCTCTAGTTGAGATATACGTCGTTCGTGTCGAGATATCTAAGTAAACAAACATAATTTTAATGGTATCCGTCATTTTATTTGGCACATCAAAAACAATAGTACTCTTCTGTCTGGTGTGCCAACTTAAGCACTGAGTTATAAGAACAACATTTAATCATCAAATCACAATTATATCCTAACTACGTAGAAAAAAAATCCTTCTCCAACAAATTAAGGTGTAAAATGTATTCACTGATTTGATTTTTAAAAGATGTGTTACAATTTTATGACAAGCGCCTGTTGTAATATTAACAAGAAGAAATAGAAAGTTAAATACCAAGAAGTAAAACAATAAGAAATCGCACAACATATATAAGATATACCTAAATTGCTTTATCATTTCAAATAAACATATTCATGTTATGTCATTGAAAAACACAATATTTTAAAGGCGATGAATAAACAATTTCATATGTCGTTTTGTAAATAACAGAATTACGAGACGGATTTTATAGCAACACTGTAACAAATTCAATTATTCTTACCAATAATTCTTTAAGGAACTCCTTGTCCAGTCTGTGCCAGGGTGCTTCATCTTCTTTACCTTCCGGCGGCACCAGGTTTAAGTAGGTAGCGATTGCACGTAATGCTTTATCACTATGGAAAATAATATTAATAAGATGAAATATTAAAAAGAAATCTGTTAGCTTTCATATATTCGACCCATCAAAAAGAGTTACATGTGTTGATGGCATATGAGATATAACTTTTTTCGTCAGCTTTAGAAACAGAGATAAAAATGTTTAATACAAATGTTTAAACAGTGAAATTTAATTGTGATATGTTGACGAATAAAATATAACAAAGGTGTAGTTTTTACTTAAATGTAGGTAGGGTTGCCAGGTCGCCAAATCTACTAGCCGGACAGACCAGCCAGTTTGGCCGGACATTTGGGTAGAAAGGTCGGACACCCTGTATTATTTAGAATTTGGTCTCAGTATTAATAGGTACACTCTCGTTTTGGAAATGTAAAAAGCCTAACAAAAGCCGGACAACTCGGCACACTGTTTATTTTGGCCGGACACGCAATCAAAAAGCCTACCTATGTCCGGCTTTATCCGGACGCCTGGCAACGCTAAATGTAGGTCCCATTACATTTGAATGAGAATTTATGTGGTCAGGATCTAATTGGTTGCTGATGAACCATTTAAGACACTAATTTATCTTCTTCCTATGTAATAGGATCTCTCACATATTAATACTAGTGTTCCCCTTTTTATAAGCATGTCATTGGTTGTTTATAGTTATGTATTAGTCGTTTAAATATCTATCCATATAAAGGGACGAGCCAAGGTTGAGCAAATTCAGAATAAGGGTTTAATCGTCAGATCAAGGTATGCGGCACCGTAGTACCGAAGAGACCGAGTCAAACTTGCGGTTGAAACTGGTCTGGACCGGCGTAGTCCATTGACCTCTCTCGCACAGGAATACATCACGATTTAATGTGTATAAATTAATGTTGATCGAAGAAATTATAAACTGTATCGAATAAGTCGTACGAAGTGAGTGAGAAGTTCAAATATATTGAAAAAGATTTGTAAAAGTATAAAAGTCTCTCCGTACTTTCTTAATTCAAAGAAACAAGTTATGAAATGGCATCCATCAATACATATTCTTCATGCAATATAAATTGTTAGCAGAGCTTGCGATATCACAGTAAAATACTAACCACAATATAATTTATGAAAAAAAAAATTACAATGAATCTGTTAAATACAGAAATTTATAAAACTCACCTTAAATTACCAAAATGTTTTTGTAGGGATTCTCTTGTGTCTACGCTGGCAACATTAGCCAAGGAGAAGAGACGTAGGTCGGGGAATTTCGAAAACGCTGCTTTCTGTAAACAAAATAAACGAAATACGATTCGATATGATTGAATACCACATCTACAACTATCGTATTCACATCAAATGAAATTACAAATTAAGTAGTGCCATCTAGTGACAGTATGTTTAACACAATAAGTGCTATTTATTAAATAAGTAAATTAAATCATTATTTGAATAGTAGATGTTATTGTTAACGTGGGTTGCCACTAATGAAACCTCCATTCGGAGTATTGTTATCTATGTTTTTTCAAAGATAATAAGAGTGAAAAAAATATATTTTTATCGAGTGCTGCACTGAAAACTCACAGCTACACCGATATTTGGCAAAAGTTGTTAAATATTGGTATATTTGTGTTAGCATCTTCAGTGACAACGTTGATGTCTTTTGTTAACAAATATATAGTATCATATTATAATCATTTTTGAAGATATAAAGTCCTTGCCAGAGTTCAACCACCAACCTGTAACGATGTGATCCTGGAGTAATGCTGCAGTGTCATGTCACGATCTGTCATCGGGTCTCCGGTCTCATCACTGATCTCGAAGCGCGCGTAAAACTTCAGCATTTGCAGAAGCTGCAAACAAAGAAGTATTAAAAACTACTCGTATCTTTTCCGTTCTCTAAATCAATCTGTCTGCCATCATCTCCATTGTCACCACCTTCTTGATTATGTCACCTTTCAAGCAATCCATCCATCTCTTCCTAGGCCTACCTCTACCGGTGTACTCCTCCACTCATACTTAACGTTCTGAACGTTAAGAGAGAAGAGTCATAACATGCCCATACGACGATAACCTTTTACTTCACATTTTTTCTACTACCGGTGCTACTTTCAGACTTCCTCTAATATACACTTTTCGTCCTAGCCACTCTTTTTACTCCACACATCCACCTTAACATTGTCATCGTATTTATAGTTGTCTTTTCTATTTATACAAAAAATAAATAAATCCTACATTTCATAAGAATAGGTATTTAGTGTGTGTATGTACATGTAGAAAAATATAACGAGTCGTCAAGTAAGATAAACAAAAGCTGTTATTAAAATTTTCATCCCATAATCTTGATCAAACTTTCCGAATGGAGAAAAAAACAATACCAATACTATAGTTTCGTCTATACATATTTTGTATTTATATAAGGTTGTATGCATACAGTATTGGTAGACCACCCAGAAGATGTACCGTCAATTTGGTAGCTGTAAGTCATTGAATCGCCTGATATGGTCATGACTTAAAACTTGATAGTAAGCGAGATTTATATTTATACTCTCATGAATAAACAATCGCGTATGTTTGGTTTTGCACGGTGTTGCCAGCGTAGAATTTTTAACAATATGTAGGGAAATATTCAAGATATAAAAAATAGACAAGAAATTTTACTACCAAAAAAATGTGTGATGATAAAACTTGTGTGTTAGGGTTCTTCAAATTGAGATACGTAGTTTAAAGACTATAAAGTACTTTGATTAAATCGTATAATAATGTAACGAAGGTGGGGTCAACATGAGACAACATTCGATGTACCGTTATCAATGGTTCCAGGTATTCGACTCAAATAAATAACTATGGTACAAAGATATTACTGTCAATGACTTTTATTTACTCAAATAATCTATAGTTTCATGAAATAGTAACTGCACTCGTGTTATCATAATTTTTAAGAATACTGCGACAAGAATAAGCGGTTAAAGAAATAAAGCGTGTAAATTGAAAGTTGTAGGTTGACAACACTGGTTGTACCGTACGGTCTAGTATCAAAAAAGTCAGTAGTGTAAGCCAAGGCAAGGAAGTGTGCGCGCGCCGGTTCATTACTTGCCGGCGATTCGTTTAAATTACGTAGGATTTTTAGTTTTTACTCAAAATAATGTGTTTCAAGGAACAAGTAAAAATAAACAAAATGTCAGGCTTCGTAATTATGTTCGTTATTTTTCTAAGTGCAATTTGCGTAGACTCAAAAAGCGAGTTTTGTTGTAAAGCAGGCCATTTCATATATAAGAGCCAAAACAGAACTAAAACTTGCTGGGATCCTATAACGAGAACTAATTCTGCATTGCAAATTACTTGTGAGATAAATGTGTTGTTAATTGAAGACGATATGTACTCATTTAGTGTGAACAATGAGAAATATTTGGTTATCAGTATGCCTAACTTTCAATCTGAATTGGATCCTGAAACGTAAGAGTTTTGTAACTTGTCATTTCATTTATTTATCACTCTAATTACACAATAAAAAATCCATACAAAATAACCTTATCAGCACTAAAAACTCATAGCTAACAATGCACCATAGATCATTATTAACATCTTTATCAAATGGCTGTTATTACCATAATTTTAGAACTAGTTGAAAACCTATTTTGGGAACAATTACGCCTCATTGCATAATGCTAAAAATACACCAAAAGTTTTTCGACAAACAACACGTATTATATTTTAGAGTTGGTTTTAAAGCAGGTTTACACCCGTACAATAAAAAATGGTTTTGCCCCAGTATTTCGTCAGTTGGAGCCTAAATATTTGGGCACTGACACTCTGCGCTGCGGTTAAAATATTTGAGTGTTTTTGTACATAAATAAGTGGTTATGTAAACATCCGTCCTAGGTAAGATGGCTGTTAACTATGAGAATGATTGGAGAAATAAACAGTTTTATACATAAAACAAAGTCGATGTGTTCATTCAGTGTCTCTACAATTTTTAACGTAAGTACTAAAGTGATTAAGATTCGGTCTTTTTAGTTTATGTAATTGAAACAGTCACCTAATAGTATCTTTAATTCACATTTGTAAAAACACTACCAAGTTTCGCGAAAAAAAACTTCCCATTTTTAGTACCTAAAATAATAAACATTAAAGTACAAGTATGTATAAAAAACCCTGAGCCACCGAAGCGCGTGCTGACATTCTTACGGTGAAGGAAAACATCGTGATGCAACCTTCACATATCTGCGAAGAAATTCAAAGATATGTGAAGGGGAATTAGGGTGGGCTCCGAGCACCTCAGTGGGGACACGTATAATGAGCCTGAGACATGATGATGTATAAAAAATATATTTACCGGGCCTTTTTCGGGAATATTAAATTTAAAATGACAACATTCAAAATTAAACGTCACATGAATAAGGAAAATATTATTTCACTATTCCGAATAACAGTTTTACCTACTTGTTTATATTTAGTAAGAGTTTAGTTTCATTAACGACTAGTATTACATAAAAACATGACCAAATTTATTATTTTATTTATCTTTTTTAATGCAATAACTGCAGTGCTTCTGTATGAGTTACAAGGTGCTTGTTGTGAACCTGATCAGTTTGTTATTGTAACAAAAAACAAGTCCAAAATATGCTGGAGTCCTACGTCAGTGATAACTCCAATAAATCTCGATTGTTCAGGAAGTATAATATTAGCAAACAAAGTGAACATTATTGAAAATACACAGGCAGTAGTTTTCGTGGATGACATGGAAGTAGAATTAAATAGTGACAGGTAACAAATCATTCTATCTATAGATATTAAAGAATAAAACTTACTGAATGACATATCAACACACAAACCAAACTACAGAGGGCCTAGCACTACGAATATTTTTGACAATCGCCATCATAGCGTCGTCGACAAAATTTATATAAATATTTGTGCAGCCCCATCAATATCGATAACAATATAACACATTCTCATAACTTAATCTATTAATAAGCTGTCCTCAAAAACAAGGTAAACAGGTAAATTAAATATGATTAATTTTGCTCGTAACCACAATTTTATTTAAGTTATTGTACTTAAATAATTTTCTTTTACTTATTTCGTAGAATCAATAACTTTTATTTCCACAATGAAAATTAAACCTAAGTGCTTTCCTTAATTTCTTTCAATATCTTTGTATGATAGATATTACAAAATGTTTTAAAAATCACTATTGCATCTATAGTTTCTATGCATTCTAAAAGAATATACTTGAGGAGTACTCATAAAGAGATCAAAGTAAAAACGCAGCACTTTAAAATAACTCACACAGAAATACTGGTGTTAAAAATTACGCCGGCAATAAATCTCACCGACTATAAAATCTAAAACACAACATAAACCATTCGATCTAAGTGCAGTGTAAAGATAAATCAAATCAAGAATAACAAAGTAGTTAATTACACAATCTTTCGATCACATCACCACATAACATGAAGCGGGATCGTGGTCAAGTGCTGGCTTATCTAATATATAAAATTCTCGTGTCACAGTTTTCGTTCCCGTACTCCTCCGAAACGGATTCTCATGAAATTTTGTGAGCATATTCAGTAGGTCTGAGAATCGGCCAACATCTATTTTTCATTTTTTTTTAACTGCGCGCGGGCGACAGCTAGTTTAATATAAAAACACTTTACAGATTATAGTAAAACTACAAAGGCGCCGACATGTCAGTTTCCATATTACGAATAAATTAAATTAAATAACATAAAGCATTCGTATATTGTTTTACGAAAAAACATCCCACTCCTTAACTTTATCCCCCTATATAACGGGGTTGACAATTAGAGACAATCGAAACTAAAGGAATTAATGGTCTAAATTCGAGAACTAGATCATCTATAAAAAAGGAAACTAGAATATATGACATTTTTGGTGTTGCCTAACTCTTTAAAATTAATTAAATTCGATACGGCATCTGCCGTATCGAATTTAATCGTATCTACGTTCGCTTATAAAATATTTATTAATTATTGGATATCTTCCATTATTCAATGGTCTTTATATGTAAGTCTTAAATTTTGCATTTAATAGTAATATCGAATAATTTGTTTACACATTTCAGATTTTGCGTCGGCAATTATTCACTGAGCACGAACACCACTTCATTACTTAATGCGAGGAAAGCAGCCATAATTTGCGAAGTCGAGGAAGAGAATGCGATCGTTGATCAAAGTGTATTGGCATACTGCATGCTCGTGTCAGTTGTTTTCCTTACTTTGACATCTATTATCTACATTGCTCTACCTGAAATTAGGTGAGTAATAAATCAACCTACTATTTAAACTATTGCTAAATTCTAGTCTTATCGCAGGTGTCAATTGACAGCGGTCACTTCACTAATCTTGTGGTATGTAGTGGCCACGCGCTCGTTTGCCACCTTCTACTATATAAAACAGTACTGAAAAGAAATCCTTGAAAAGATGATTGTAAATTGTTTGACGATTTTGCTTGCAAAAGATGGGGATGGCGGTTCACAATTCGTCTTTTTGTAATTCTTGTTATTCAAATTTATAATCTTTTCAGAGACTTAAACGGTAAGAGTATCATATGTTTCTGCGTCTCTCTCGCTATGGGCTTACTCTGTTTGGCGATTATGAATCTCATTAGCTCATACTCCGACATGAATCTCTGCGCAACTCGAGGTATGTAAACATACAAACACGATATTTTTATACAAATCTTGGACGCCATTAAACAATGTTATTCTATTTCAGGTTTTCTTACGTATTACTTTTTCATAGCAAGTTTCTTCTGGACCAATGCTATATCAATACAGATACTACGCAGCATGAGGTATGAGCCATATAAACATAAATTAACAATAACAAGTTGATTACCATTTAAACGGTTAATTAAGATATAAAAAAAATAGTTTATGTTTTGAAAATAGATACGGTACATATGTGTCTAGTACCTGCATCAATATTAAAGAATTGAAGAATGTTGACTCAATGTTTTGTTTGATGTTTCAGACGTCCATTAACAGTGGACTACGGATGGAAGGAGTTTGCGTGGTACGCCTTGTACGCGTGGGGAGCGAGCGCAGCGATAACTACAGCTATGGCCATTGTTAACTTCATTCCTGGGAATCATCAGAAGCCCGGAATAGGATTGAACCATTGCTGGTTTTTCGGTATGTCAAATGGTGACAGCAAGTATTATAAAATGTATGTTCACGAAAAATAAGACAAGCGGGCAACTAGTAAAAAATATCAATTGAAGTAATCAAGAAAGCAGGACCACGGTAGTTTAAAAAAGTTTATTGAACGAATAATTCGTATCATTAATAAAGTAGATAACCTACTAGTGTTGGCACTTGATTATTGATTGCCTTTATTTGTGAGCAGATAAGAAGCAGCAGTGGTACTACATGTACAGCGTGATGACAATCTTGATCTCTGCCAACATCTGTATCTTCGTGTACACCTCTGTGCTGCTCTGGCGGCACAGCTTCGCCTCCACACATCTCAAGGCGCTCAAGTACAAGTATGTATTGATCGATCTCCTGTAGTTTTCTAACATCAAATGGTTGAGCAAATTACATTTATTTTGTTATAGGTATATATTTACCTTTGTCTAAATCTTCGTATATCTTCTGTTTAGATACCGCACCTTCTTCGTCATCGTTTATTTATAGTATGATAAATGTATCGTTAAAATGCAAATTATAACGTTAAACATTAAAACAGATATGACGTAACACAAGATCTCAATAACTAATAACTGATTTAACTATTTTTAATTACGTTTACGATATAATACCTATTTTTATTATTAATTAGCAGTCGCCCGCGAATTCGTCAGCGCAGATTGTTTCAAAAATAGCCTTATTACAGTAATACACGTTCAACTACATTCTCGCCAAATCCTGACAAAATCGTCCTAGTTTTTGGAAATTACCCTGAACTAACACGGACTGCGGACAGACAGACAAAAACTTTAAAAAAATGTTTTTTTCGTTTCGCCGTAAAGTAAATAAAGCGTACATAAAATACAACGCGTTCGCGAAACATGATTTTTTTTCGATTTTACATACAGACACTCCAATAAACAACCGTTCAATGTTGAATGGAATGCTGAATGGTTCATTAGTTATACAAATCGCATAACCCTCTTACAACAATAGTAACGCGATTTAAGTATTCTGCCTGTCCTTATCATTGTTCATACATTCAGACATAAAAAAAAATCGTATAAGAGTTCATTAATCCCAATCAAGATGGTCACATTTTAATTTGAATTTAAATAAAGTGTCTACAAGTAGTACTTGTCTCTATACCTATTTATAATCTGACTTGTATTTGAGCACATTAATTCATTTCACCTGAACACTATCAGTCTAGTTTAATTCTATTGCTTCGCTCTCAATGGGTTATTAGATATCAAAATTCTGCTATATATTTTATGTTTGTACATCGAATGAAGAAATTGTAACGATCTGATTGAAATCTGTGTTCAAACAATTTAAAATCAACATTTCGTGTTTCAGATTCATGATGACCGTCAGACTGTTCATCATAATGGGAGTTCCGTGGATCTTCGAGATGATAAGTTCCATCTCGAATAAAAGTATTATTTGGTATGTATTTCACTGTCCATCAGTTTCGGTTCTCAAATTAGGTTTAGATAACGATCAAAACCGAGTAAAAAATATTTGTTTAACATGTCTTGAAAGTCACACTTCTAAGATGAGATGCTAGTGGGCGCTAATGTTGTTCATTATAATGACGTCAGCACTCTCGATAACTGTTATCGTGCCGTTATCTTTCCTCGGGCACAAAGACCAGCTATAAATAGCAAACAGTCTGAATGCATTGTATTTGTATGCAATCTAAACCACAGATATTTCGCTATGCGCAAGTTGGATAACACATACGATAATCCAATGTTCAAAATATTACATTATCCACATAACTTCAACCAATATACCTAAAACAGAATATAGAAAGACTCTGTCACCGCTAGTGACGCTAATTTGTTTCAAAATTAATATTCGACCTTTAAGATCGATTTTATTTTATTTTAATTACTTTGTATTAGATCGGTAAATTAAATAAAAATGTTATTTAAAAACTTCTGCCGCAATTGCGATGTCCTTTGCTCGTACGATAATGCAATTGTCTTGAGACAACACGACCATTCCATTGTTGCAGGGTAATACTAGACTTTGTGAACGTGCTGCAAGGCCCGCTGATCTTCCTGGTGCTGGTGGTTCTGCGGAGACGCGTGGTGAAGGCGCTGTTGCGGCGCGGCGCGCTCGACTGCCTCGCGCCGCACATCGAGCGCCATCTTGCGCTCGCAGACGACGACGAGGACGTCATACAACACACTATGGACGTGCCAATGGACGAGAAAGTCACCATCACTTAGGATCCGCATTAAACACAAACACACTGATGACAGCCGCCGACTGTGACCAGGCTTACTATAAGCCTCGATGAAAGCCAAAATACCTACTGCATTCTTGGTGTTCGATTCCGTTAAAGCAATAGATTTTATATTGTCGCAGGCATTTGATATTTGGTTTGAACACTTTTCTGACATCGAAGTGCCTTTGTCCAGCGAATGGTTAACTGTAACATTGTGAGGTTAGCTTAGAACAAAACTATAAGTACAAACAGTACCTAGAGCAAAATGTTATTGATAAATTTTAATAATTTTAATATTGGATTTTGTCTAATGTATCGAATGTGGAAATGATTAAGGTTAAATTCTACTTGCAAATGTCCGAATTGGATTTGTAAATAGCGGAATAGTAAAATGCCCGAAAAGTAAAAAAAACGATAGCAGTAAGAATACAAGAATGCAACAGTACAAAACTAGTCAAAAATACTTTACCTTTAATATTTCATACATGTTACGTTATTAACACAGAAATAATAAAATAAAATATTATTTTAATTTAAGATAAATACATATAATAAGAATTAATGACAATATAATGCAATTGTTTCTTTGGAATTAATATTAAAAACACTTATGTATCGAAAGGGGACACTATTAAAAAACTTATTTATAATATTTTACTATAACACTAATCAAGAACAAGAATTTAATGTATTTATATACCAATTGTATATTATGGCGATTTTAACTTGATAAATCTAATCATATTCGAATAACATAAACTAATTCGGCAGAGACTTAGTTTTTTAAACTTATTTAAATGTTTGTTCTGTATTTAAAAAAAATTAACGGAATTTTTATCGTATATTTTGTAACAAAAAACTAACGAATAAATATTCTGCAAAGCAATCATGTTTCTTTTTGAACCCGAAAATTGGCTGTTATATTAACCGGGTAAAGGTAAGTAAGGTAAATAATAAGATATTGATTAACACGAATACTGGATACTTAAAATAGGCTATTTCTAAATATTTTTATTTTTGAAATTCTAAATAGATTTTGATTAGATTTATTTTAGCTACATCTAGCGGCATCTTCCTGCACTATGTTGACACAATATTCAAAATTCGGAAACTACAATATGATTTAATTTATAAACCGAATCGTAGTTTAAGAACCATTGAGTGATCCAATTTGGATCGCAAACAAAGATCCATACATACGTACAAAAATAATTACCAAATATAATACCTAGATGTTGAATAGCGAAAACTATTTTCAGCAAGTAGTGAAACAGCATTTACAACGCCGTCTAGATGGCGTTGTCTTATACCACAAAAATATAAGATATCTGTTTGAAAATATGACAGATTTTTCTTAAAAATCGAATAATCATTTCATTGTTTAAAATATACACAAAGCATAGCCTTCCATTCTCTGACGCTGTCGACTGTCACTTATCTTTTCTAATGGTCCAGGTACATCGACCAGTTAAAATGTACCAGATCCAGTTTTCCAAACACCCGTTAGTTTTAACTGCACAGTTCGACTATTTAGTTAAACCTGATGGTGTGTAGCAAGCTTTACTCAACTAAAGTAAATTCTAACCGTGAGTTACTACTGACAAAAGACTTTAAAATAACTAAACTGAGAAGAGAAATAGTATGTTATGTAAACACGTATTTAGGCAGTGGAAACTCAACATTTTTATAATACAAAGGCACATTAATCATTGTATTTGTATACGGATAGATAAGCAAGCTATCGGTATGGTCTGATTATTCACGAGATAAAATATCACTAGCTACTCGTGCCCGGCGATGCCTGGATTATCAAAATGTTACTGTAAAAATAGAATAATTTAATTTTTTAAATCAATCAAACAAATGTATTTAAATTTCAGAGCCATTCGGGAACTACTTTTTTTTTTTGGATTTAGTCGAAAAGTTTCTGTCACACTAATGTCAAAAAATTGTGAAGTCATCATTGCTATGCAGAAGAATAAATTTTTATCACAGCTAAATATCAAAAATTAATTAAAGATTTAATCTTTTCAAAAAGTACTTATCGACTTTTTCTACAACTATACATATTAATATTATTTTGTAACAATTATCTTAACGACTGTACAGTAATATCAACTTCAACTATCCTTTAAATATCATAACAAAACGATAAGTAAAATTGCGTTAATTTCATTCACGGCATCGTGCAAGTCGCACGCATTCAAAAACGACACGACGTCTCATCGAATATTTCTCGATTCAAATAATTAAGAATCGAAATAAATACAAAGTTTATTGACAATCGATTCATAGCAGTTTGTGCTTTTTGTTAATGTGCTGCGAGGTGTCGTAACGGTCGCTCGCTGTTAGCCAAAATGAAGGTAAGCATTTTAATAATCGTAAATAGGAGTTATTATTTTGATTACTATTTGATTTTATATTCTGGTGAAAAGCCCCGTTTTTTATGCTTCGAAGTGAAATTATTTTCTATATTTTAAAATAGAAAAAAGAATTTAGAAGTTGTATATTTTTGTTTATACAATAAAAAAGTATTGATTCTTCTAAAATATTAAAGAATATAATGTATTTAGATATAATATATTAATACTTAATATTAATTTATAATCAAGTACTTGTGCATCATTATATTAATTATGGTATTTACAAAGTACATAGTCTCGAGTAGTAAATGAGTTTACATATTCACATAGTTGTGATATCTAATATTTAACAAGTTTTAAACGTTAAATAATTGTTCTAGAATATTGTTCGCATATGTATATGATTTTAAATTATTATCTTCGCCGTGGGTATTTTAATACTATTATATACCTAGTTTATATGACATATCTATCATATTATTACAAATGTTTATATTAACTTTCGTTCCTATATACTTGTTTTTTCAACACATATTGAGTCACTTTACCAGACAGTGTCTTTTTTAATTTGCTTACGTATGTTTAGTTTATATAAAATTTAAATTGTGGGTAGATTCTATTATATTTATTTTTATGTGGTACAAGAAATTGATGACGACAAATAGATTTAATATTTCATTGTTATTAAAAGAAACAAATTATTGAAATATTAACTAAATCATACACTAGTAGCATGATAGTTATATCACCTTGTTAGTGAACCAAAACATAGTTGGCTTGTCGTTTATATGTTACGATAAGTTGAATATGAAGTCAATAAACCTCGCTTATGACCCGACACAAAGGTTACGACCAACAAATTATTGTTTATATTTAATTTATAGCTTTTGCCCGCGACTCGAATTAAATAATCAGTGCCTATGTGTTCTAGCAGATTATTTTCTACATCTGTGTCAAATTTCACCAAGATCCGATAAGCCGTTCTGAAGATACCTTCTAATAAACGTCCAACGATCCCATCCATCTAAACTTTCGCATTTATAATATTAATAATAAGTAAGATTAAGAGACAAAAAACTTGAGAGGTGTCAAGGGACACCCGGATGGAACGAAGTTCCTTTCGATTAATTAGTGAAGGAACTGTAATAAATTTTTTTTATTTATTTTTAAGTCGCGACACCACACTGTTCAATGCGAAATAGAAATGAAAATATCTGGCTTGCTTTTTATAAGAGAGAGAGAGAGACAGACAGAGAAACATGCGACGCCGCACAGCTTACAATAGCTTACTATAGCAAAAAGTGTCGTGACAACTTTTCGTAAGAATTTTTTCCGTCTAGCCCCCTTTCACAACGCGCGATAAGGAACTTCGTTCCAATAATAAAATTTTGCATAAGTTAGAAATATACTTAATTTTTTTTGCTTTCAAATTTTCCGACAAAACGTGTTATGTAAATCGATAAATAAAAAATCTTTTATACGTAATCAAAACACTGTTAAGTTGGTATACTACTCTCAAATTGATACACACATGTGATAAATGTTCAATGCACCCCGGACCATACAATCATGACAACTTATCTTGCACCACATGGCCACATGTCAGTTTTTGTAATGTGATCACAGCACATGCATACATTTAAACTTAAATTTAATAACTTAAAGGCTATAATTTTCATTGCAATACAATATTATTCCTTGATTCAATTGATTTTACAATAGAAGTTTATCTTATTATAATTTTTAAATTATATTTTTTTATAATATTTATCAGTTACCTATACAATCCACATTCTAATAATTTCTTCTTTTTTTTTCATATAATTCACATCATGATACCAAAGTTATTAAACTTAAATTTCAAAAAGACGTTAACTTTTATGACACTCGTATCTCTCTAAACACTATTGCTGTTTTTATAAAATACTAGATGTCACCCGCGACTAATTCTGCTGAACTGAATTACTAGCCTATCTGTTCTTCCAGACTATGCCAAACATCAACATCTGTGCCAAATTTCATCAAGATCCGTTTATCCGTTCCGGAGATACCTTCTACCAAACATCCTCTAATCTTTCGCATTTATTATTTTTAAAACACGGTTCATTCTCGCCCCATAAATGCTGTTTAAAAATAAAAGCAATTAAAATGCAAGTGGTTATTTCTTCTTTGTTTGCATCTGACAAGAATAAACAGAGATGGCGCGTAAAGTTCTAATTTTAAACAGCATCTGAAGTGTCGGACAAATAGAAACGGCGCACGCGCACTATATTGGTTAAATTGGGATTAATGAACGGACGTGCAACAAATTAATATGTACTTCCAAATAATCAATAAAAACAAATTCATCAACAGTTATTAACTATAGCCATGTTTATGTCCTAAAGAGTAACAACTGGAAAAAAATTGTGTCTTTAATTAAATTGCTCGTTTTACCACATTAAGAAGTTAACATGCAAAAGAAAAATTAGCGAGTTACTAAAAACAACTCTAAGAAAAAAAAATAAAGCACTTACTCAAGTCTTTGTCTGGAATCAGTTAATTGTAACGACACTAGCATTGATAGAGATGTCAATATGGGACTATTTTTATTATAAGCACGTGCTGTTTTTGTATTTATCCCATATATGTCTTCCCGCAATACAAATAAGGCAAACGTTACAAAAAAACAAATCATTCGTTTGTAAACACGTTGATGAAGATACGACGATACGGAATCTCCATTAGTAATAATTATTCTCGGAATCTTTAACGCCGTTGTACGTCACAGTATTTTGATCTTGAGCGGACGAATTAGTGACATTCAAGTTTATACATTTAACAAAGACAAGTGTAAGCCACTGTCGGTACCGACTAGTTTCAGACTCATCTGAGTAACCAAAAAGTAAATGTTAGCTTAGGATTAGTACGAGAATTATGCACAAATTCTTTAAACAAATTACAAGTTATCGTACATTTTGTAATATAATTTAAAGTGGATCGTAGTTAATTATGAGTTAACGGACGTAACTAGAGCTGTACGTACATCCCGGTGATAAGATAAATAAAAAATTTGTCTATGGTAAATGTTCACATTTACAATGATTTCAAAGACAATTTATCTCTAAGTAAACATTGACCGAGTTATATTTATTTAAGTGAAATTGTTTTCTATTTTTAATTGCAAAAATAAAGATTAGTTTCGTACGATTGTTATTCTGTAAACAAATCTAAATTGATGTTACGTTTGATTTCAACATTACCGCGACTCGATAAGCATTTGAAATTGCCAGTGTTAAATTTCTTAAATCACTTTATTTTCGCTAAATTTTATTTATGTTTCCCGATTTGACCAAATGGATAGATCACGCAGAACGCAAAATGCGTCTTTTGTCTGTCTGGTTAAATGTTCACAGTACTGATTATCGAAGTCCAACTGCGCATAAATTTCACAAGAGATGCGATTATTACGTTTATTTATATTGTAGTGACATTAAAAATAACTCATTATGACTCAAATTATCATCAAAACACTTGGTACTAGTGTTATTATCAAGCAATTAATTTTCGAAGAAGCGAATATGTTATATGATGAATTACGTATTAAACAGTCACTCTATTGCTTAGTATTTTTATCAATTACATTAGTCGGAGTAAGTATATCTTGATTGAGATAAATAAACGCGTCATCAATATGTTAGGAATAGATAATTAAAACAAATTGATTATGACACGAACGTTTAGAATCTAGAAGATATCAGACGATTCGTCTCTAAAGTTAGTCATTTATAGCGGAGATCCTGGAAGCTTTTTTTTAATATCAAACGGTGGCAAACGAGCAAACGGCCACCTGAATTTGCCGAAATAACGAGGCGACCGATGCCCATAGACATCCGCAAATAGAATTTTTGCCCCTGCCCATGCGTCCCCTCTTCCGCCAAATTCACTTCCCCATCCCATCCTTTTCTAATAAGAAAAGGGTGGGAAAGAAACATGAAGTAAAATTAGGCTAGCTAGCTATTATATTACAAGCTGTTATTAACAAACTTGCAAATTAAATTGGATCTACTTCCCGATTACTGATTGAGCTGAAATTTTGCATAGGTACATGTGCGATTTGATGATAAAGCTGGAAGATGGCCATAGGAACTTCGCAATGTAACGACACATATTCATCGAATTTGGGCTCGTTTGAATCACTTTGCAGAATTAATATTTGTTTTTTATTTAAGTTTGTTTTTTTCTTCAATTTATTTCTTTTTTTTCTAAATTTCCTTTATAAAATGATAATATCTTCTTTATAATAAATTAAAAGTAGTATCACCTAATTAACTTGAAAAAACCTTTGGTTTTAAAAACTAGATTATTGTTTATTTTATTCGTGTTATAAACTGTTGCATATCATGAGATCAGCAATTTCATAGAAAACAATATCTTCTTCTTTCATTTCATTTTTTATTTATTATAATAATATTTTAGGAAAGATTCGGTTGTTTTTTTTTTTGTATTGACTAGGCACCGAAACTAATGAATCGATTTGAAAAATTATTTCAGTATTGGAAAGCTACAGCTTCCCGGATGACATAGACTATATTTTTGTTTTTTAAATTCCGCGCGCATGATGTCGTGGGCAACTTCTTGTATATCATACTCAGAGGACTATTACAAATATCTAAAGGATGTCGATGAAATTTGGCATAGATGTAGAACATAGTCTAGACGAACACATAGGATACTAATTTTTTTTTTTAGTTCCGCGCGGGGATGGAGGGTAATAAAAATAACATTATTATCGTTTTATAATATACCACATGAATTCGGCGTAAGTTGACGTGTTTTTCAGTATATTTCCGTTCTATCAGAATGACGTTGTCAAATGAGTTAACAAAAAAAAAAATAGTTTACAGATGACTAATTAATTACATGTCAAATTCCAATATGTAACTCGAATTTCTATTGTCATTTCAAAAAAGCTTTTATAGTTACGTAATGTAACGCTAAAAATCAATTGCACATAATATTTCCTACATCACACACTATTACGTAAACCACGTTGTTTCCGCGCTTCAACCCTCATCGTAATCTTACTCCTTACTAATACTACAAATGCGAATGTTTAGATGGATGAATGGATGTTTGTTTGAAGGTATCTTCAGAACGGCTCAGCGGATCTTGATGAAATTTGGCACGGATATAGAATATAGTCTGGAAGAACACATAGGCTACTAATATTTTTGATTCTGTGCGGACGGAGTCGCGTGCGATAGCTATTCCTCTATAAAAATAACACACATAACTATAAACATTTAGTGTGTAATACATAAGCAAGGCCTTGCCTGTATAATAGACCTGTAATGTCAAAACTGTCAAAAAGGTCAAACAAAGAAGGTTCAATATTCGATAAGCCTAACTCTAATGACTACGCTCCTGTATCTATGACCCTCCAAAAAGAATACAAATCGAAAGACACATAAACATTCAAAATAGAGCCATTAAAGATCCAGAGGAAGAAAGAATTACACATACATACATGTCAACAAAAAATACCATCTTGTTAATGTGGCAAAAATGGAGTCTTAATTTTCCTAGTACTAGTCTTTAGCTATTCACACATTGAGCGTTTGAGATGATGTTATCAATGAATAAAGACATCAAATGAATCGTTAACATATCGCAGATCAGGCAGGTCACCGCGACAGAGCCTCGAACTGGGTCAGGGAACAATCAGCGATCCTTAATAATATGTAAGGAGGATAATTAGATTTCACGCCATTGCAAAGGTCATTTCTACAACTCACAGTCAATTGTACTCTTAGCTAAATGCTTTTATATGAAAAACAATAATTTTACTATTAACTTGAGGTTCACACTCTAAAAAAAATAGTAAACTTTGACATTGTATCACAAATATCTCTAATATTTGACAGTTATTATTTAAGTAATCCAAGATACTGAACGACTTTCAATTCATTTGTCATAGAAATTACAGCAATTGCTTCTTCTGTGGAAACCGACTATTATTTTTTTAAATAGCGAGCTAGCTATTGTCATGAAATATAAAATTCATTCACCTCTGACCCTCAGGGGTGCTCAGATATGCAGGCTTACTTCCATTCGGTGCGTTTGATACATTTATCTCGCTACATCCGGCCTCTCATCAAATTGTCATATCATTATGACGTATTTATTTGTAACTAGCGGTCGCCCGCCATTTCTTCACCGCAAAATTAAATAACCTCCTTCTTTTTGAAGTCGGCTAAAATATTAGCTTAATATATTGTCTCGTGCATCAGTTACTTTACCGTCAAGTCCTGTCAAAATCGGTCCAGCCGTTCCGGAGATTATCCGGAACAAAAGCGGACTTGCGGACAAACATTTTAAAAAATGGTTTTTCGTTATGAGCATCTTAAATACGAACTTAATTTGTACGAAATATGTTTTTTTTTTCAATATAACATACGGACACTCCAATTTTATTAATATGTTTAGATTGTTTTATCGTCTTGCAGTAAAATAACTAAACAAGCTTTAGGTTTTTTATTTCATTTGAATGAACTGATAATAATTGTAGAACCTGTCACTCTTATACAAAAACCAAAATCTTATTGAAATACAAAGAAAAGGACGATAAATTCAAAAACTTATTGAAATTGAACAATATTGAAGAGAAATTCATATAGCAAAAATGAAAAGCATTAATATTATTTATAGTTAGTTGCATTTAAATGGTCAGCTAAATAAGGTGAGGGCACATGATGCAATGAAGTTCAATGAACAGCAAATGAAGGTTAACTATTATCAGTCCGTCAGTCAGATTAAGTAAACAAATATATGCAATAGATTAAAAACTATTACCGAAATAATTTTTCATTGCCAATTTTTAACAACTGTTATTTGCTATTTTGACAAAAAGACCATCTAAATCGAACAAGGTACTGTGACAGTTTCATCAATAACCAAACGACATATTGACGATAGTGTAACTAACCGATTGCAAACTTGTGCTTATAATCGGGCTAGATCCTCTGGGTACGTTCCGGTCGGTAACACAACAATGCTTTTGTTTTCAGGGACCGCTATTACTATTGTTGGTGTGCGTGGGCGCAGCGTGTTGCGCGCGACCCTGCTGCTCCAACCAAGAAATCATCAAGCGGGGAGGCTACTGCGGCAGCACAGAGAAGATCGCGTTAAACTGCTCCAGTGGCCGGATGGTCCTTTGGGATATTATCGTAGAAAATGATAAAGTCAGCACCAAAGATTCACCAGGATTTATCTTTGCTGAAAACACTGATCAGTAAGTGTTACGGTTATTATTATGAGAATCCAAGAAAACACTCATGTCAAAAGACAAAATACATAGGAGTTTTTGCATAAAGCAGGCGAAAATATACCACTGGTGTAACTGTGGTTTTTAACATTCGTTCAAAGACGTAGGTGAACATAGTAGGAATTAACATTTATTATGGATGTGATTGAATCGTGTTTGAACTTATGAAGAAAGTCATTTGACATTAAATTTTGTAATTTTCAGATACTGCATTGGTACAATGGACCGCAACTCTAGTGTGCCTAGCATGCGCAATCTGTCAGTTGCGATCGTGTGCTTCGAGAGAGTGAGCCAGTCTAGCAACATAGAGACTGGGGGTATTCTCACCCTCATCTCTGTCTTCTTCCTGGCGGCCACCTTCGCTGTCTACATGTATTTACCACAAATGAGGTATGTATCATTTTAAAGCACACGAGTTAAAATTAAGGCAGTTAATTGCATCACCCAGGTAAATAAAAAAAGCTGCATACAAACTTAAATTGGTATAAAATGAGGCGACCGTACCTTTGACGCAAAAAATTTAAACATTACGTCCTATTTACACTACGGTAAAAAATTCCAGGGACCTGCAAGGATTATGCTATATGTGCATGTGCGTGAGCATGGCACTGGGCTTTCTCTCCCTGGGCGTGCTCCAGCTCAGTCCACATTTCGCCGGCGACATATGCACCGTTGCAGGTAATTACATCACATTCAAATAATTTTTAAAACTAATAATGGAAATAAGTATTTAGTCATCTTATTAATTGATGATTCATAATTCCAAACAATTTGAATGAAAATGACGTTTTTATGCTAAGTTGTTTGAACTCTAAAATGTGATAAAATATTTGTTAAATTTATAATTGCAATGCAATTAATAATTATGATCATATTATTCTTAAGGTTTTCTGGTTTACTTCTGGATGATGGCGACATTCTTTTGGATGAACGTCATCAGCATTAATATGTATCGCAGCGTTCAGTAAGTATAATACACATTAACTTTCCTAAGCTATAAATCTCGTACTTAGAATCATGGTTTGCCACTATCGAAACAATTATATTAGAAAAAAACTAAGAAGATTCTATAATCACAAATGATAACAATATTACCTACTTGAATTCTTATGGTCTATAAGAAAGAAAAAGTTTGGGAATATTCAGTTTAAAAGATTTACATTAACAGAGATGCGGCGTACTTGAAGAAGACAGAGAGAAAGCAGTACTTCTGGTACAGCTGCTACGCGTGGGGCTGCACGCTCTTGTTCCTGGCCATATCCCTCATTACAAACTTCGCGGAAGGAGACCACTGGAAGCCAGGCATCGGCAACAACAGCTGCTGGTTCCAGGGTAAGAAAGATAAATAAACTTACAAGGGCTTTTTTAAATTATTCGAAAGCAAAATTAAAATTGCCATTTGAAATCCTCATAAAAATCCTTTTTTGACATACACCTCTTCAATCGAATCAGGCAAAATTGCAACATTTTCTTAATTTCAGGCTGAAAATTCTTACTCGGAAACCATTAAACATTTGAAAAAATATATATTTCCTAATAGAAATCTAAAAAAAAAACTAGAAGATAAATTGATATTTCAGAGTAATGAATAGAATACAATGAAAACGGACAAAACGATCGCTGGCCTAGGGCAACGGGAGTTAAAAAATAATTTGAGGATGTTAGAATTTTGTGGAACATTAAGCAAGATGTAAAAACATTTTTTATTCCAGGTCGTACTGAAACATGGATATTCTTCTACGGACCGATTGCGGTTCTCATCGCGGCTAATATCATTTTATTTGTTATTTCATCGTTCAACTTATGGATGCAACAAAATAGGAAGTACGAAGTCAGCAAGTTGAACAACCTTAAGCACAAGTAAGAAAATGTATACTAAAGTAAATATAAAACGTCTGTGTGACTGTGTGACAATTTAATCGAAATATGTCAATTATAAGGGATTTAAAAATAACCATGATAATATTAGAAGCTACTTTAACACTGATCAGTTGCTAATTACATAACTATTCCACAATTTTTCACAGTTCGTGAGATGTGAATGATATCGAAATCACGAGCTGTACGTACAAATTGTATAATTGAAGTGACAAAATATATAAATAATTTTAGATTCCTGGTGTCTCTGAAGCTGTTTCTTGTCATGGGCATCTCTTGGACATTCGAGATCGCTAGTTTTGCACACGGAGAGGCGCATATCATTTGGTAATTATTGCTATTCCTTCTTAAATAATATTTAAAGCAAACACCACAGCTTAAGTAATGGCTATTTGTTTATAAAAAAAAAACATAATTATAATCAAAGAACTGGTTAGATATAAGTATAAGATATTAAGTACACTTGACTATTTTTCAGGAAAATTATGGACATATTCAACTGTCTCCAAGGAGTTGTTATATTCTTAATTCTGGTGGTACTACGAAGGAGAGCGATGCAAGGTTTAGCCAACGAGCACTGCTGTCTGATGATTACAAGGCCGCTTGCTGAAAAGCTGAGTCCACACGACGATGCGGATGATCAGGAAATATTAGCCGACGACACGGTTGAAGTCAGGCTTAACTAACGTACTTCCAACTCATTGTATCGCCTTTCTCCTAAGTCATTTTATATAATAAATTACATATAGATAGTTCAAAGTTCAAAGTTTAGGTAGGTTTCCACTGCCGAAACATTCATAAAAATATAGCCATCCCTCTCATTCGCTTTGAAAAACTGTGATCAACGGATTTTCCGGTAGTGGATGCCCACGATTATAATTAGTTACTAAAAATAAGAAATCAATTTTATGTAAGTGTAATGTTTTTCGTTAAAGAAATTACTTTATCTCATGGCTTTCATGATAACCTTTAATGAATAACATTTTGTTGTTAATAACAATCAAGATATAGATAGATATTTTACAAATAGTAACTATTTTGGATAAACTAAAATACTTAATTTATAAGTTTTATTACTTGATACTCGATTAATGTGACCGGTAGAATCTCTATGATTAGAATTTCGCAGTTAATTTTAAATAATTGTATGCCGCCGAGGATATGTCTGTAACCCAGTACCTGCTTGGCAAGTCATGTCCTTAACTGACTTTTTAATTTTAGTACATTTTTAATATTTTGGTTACATAGTCATATATAAATATTTTTGCTTTATACAAAGACTTATTTAAACTTTATTGTGTAAAGTTTAACGTGCCATAATATTGTTAACATTGTCAAATATATTTTTTATAATTATTTTAAATAGGAAAATAAACTAAAACAAGTGGACAGTCCAATTTCTATAATGTACTATGTAAATATTGTTAGAGATTCAGTCTGCCCAATTATTGTTCCTATATTTGTTAAAATGCATGAAATTTATGTTTTATTAAAAACTTGAAAAACCTTATTGTTTTATTGTGTTTACGAAATCATTTTCACAATTAAAAATATTAAATCAAAGTATACAAGAGACCGCAATGATCCAAGTTGTTAGCTGAAGGTTCAATGGCTGTGACTTCTTCGATTCGATAAAAATACAAATTTAGATTTAAAAAAAAATAGTAAATATTTTTACAATTTTTTTTTTAATTATTAAGGTTTCAATTAAAATGGTTAAAAATAAACGAATTAACGTAATGTACATCATACATTTTTTGACGTTTTATAAAAGTGCAATCACAACATGGCTGAACGATGCGCAACCTTTGCCTAACTGCCAATAAAAGTTAAAAGTGATTCAACTTAACTGTCAAATCGGTACGTGCGTAAACTTCGCGGAATTAAAAAAATAAGTTTTATTCAATAAAGTTTTGCTATAGTAAAAGATCATTTTATGGTGCTATTGAATGAAAAACATTAAAATGTGGTAAACTTTTCAAATTGTAAAGGCGCTTATGCTTAATCACGATATCGAAGAACTGTGGTGAGAACTACTTGTTTTTGATATAATGTACTCCGAATTAGTATTAATAACGGTAATATGTCTTATACACGGTTCTCAAGTAGTAATCGCTGCAGTCGGCGAAACAGATCTTAACGATTTATCGGAACAACAGCATTCTGTTGTGATTAACAAATGCTGTGAGGAAAACGAAGTTATGGTCGACTCTGTATGCCGACTAGCTAATAAGTATAACCAAAGTAAGTAAATTTAACAATACAATTACCAGCATAAATATTTCTGTGTCTTACAACATCTTATAACAAAATTCATTAACTCTATATTGTGTTCTATTCAGACAATCATAATTTACTTTTATCCCCATAACCTTTACATTTGACAGTTCACTTTGGACCAATATTGTATTAATCTTATTTTGTGTGAGGTTAAGCAAAATCACAAAGGTAGTTAAGCACTTTCCAGATCTTTTGAGAGTTATCTATTCCTTGTGTGTGTGAAATGTATTCTAGGTATATGGATACCTAAATTTAAAACGGAAGATGGTAAAGATGCTAAACTAAAATACTTCAAGTATTTAAATGGTGTACCCGACTGTGCAACAACACAACAAAGGCCTATATTCTATTTTGGAAAGTCAGAAGATGAGTAAGTTAATATTTTATTTAAAAAAAATAATAATAAGTAGCCTATGTGTTCTTCCAGACTATGTTCTACATCTGTGCCAAATATCAAGATCTGTTCAGGATCCAGATATACCTTCAAACATCCATCCATCCATCCATTTAAACTTTTGCATTTATAATATCAGTAAGATGTAAATAATTGTGCCGTGTTTGTGTTTTATGTGTGTACATGCAAGTTGATAATGATAATTATTGGGTGTAACATATTTCAATTTTTTTTCAGGTTAAATTTACTTACTGATGGTAGACTGAGACACTTAATTCATCATGAACATAATGCGGGGAGCATCAAGGATGACTCAATAACAAACACATACTCTTTACATGCACCTATTGTGTTACCTGAGGTTAAAGAACCATCTTCATATATTCACGATCAAAATAAATACTGCATGGATAAGGTAAACATATTTCTGCTTTCTCACAAACACATTGAATGCTATTATGGTTGTGAAGTGAACTGACAGGGTTAGTCGATGGCAAATTAATTTGACAAAACTATATAATTCCAAAATCTCCCAGTAGTTTACATGTATTGTGAAGTCAAGTTTTTTTATTTGCTTAGTAAAATCTTAAAAAAATATTGTTTTTTTTACAGATTTATATGACAAGCACAAACTTAACTGGTGAATATGCATTGGTTTGTGTACCCGAGGTGAAAATTAATTGGAAAGATACAAGTTTTTTAATGCGGAAGATTTTAAATCCTTTATTCCATGCTATAGCTATGGTGTTATTTTTATTAACTGCAATTATATATTTCGTGTTGCCTACATTACGTGATCTCGCTGGAAATATAATAACGACTATAAATATATGTTTGATTGTCAGTCAAGCGGCAGATTTGGTGCGAATATTTACAGAATACAGTAACCATATCAGTTTTATTATTACAGGTAAGTTGGTTAAATACTTTTTACCCAAAAAAAGAGACCAGTCCAATCTGGATAAGCAAGACAAGTCTGATCGGACATTGGACAACCTCCATAAGGGAGAAACTCGGGTAAGGGTGAAACCTTTATAAGCAAAAAAAATAATAGGGTCTCCTGGTCTCTTGCTTATCCAGGTTCAACTGTATTCAACATTCAAGGATTATTACGTAGTTTTTATGATAATTGAAAACTTTTAAGTTTAGATAAAATGATCATGTATAAAAATGTTTTTTCAGATATTATTTTATATGTAAGTTTACTGGGTGCATTCTTCTGGTTAAATAGTTTTGGATTTTATATCTGGAAAACATTCAAGTAAGTTTTTTTTTAAATATCAAACACTAAAAAAAAATGTAACAAGTGTATTTTAAATTAATATTGTTTGCAGATCACGGAATGTATTTCTGAGAGTGACTGACGTCCGCAAGTATTGCTACTATTCGAGTGTGGTGTGGTCTAGTGTTATATTAATGACCGCTCTGGCCATTTCAGCACATTTTCTACTTGACACGGGGACCAATCCATACAGAAAGACTCGAACCCAATTCTCATCATCTATTCTAGTTGATGATGTTGAACAAGAAACTATTGGTAAGAATATAAAACTTTGTACATTAAATTGCACTAATGTTTGTTATTTAAAATATTTATTAAACTTTAGCTTGATGACTAAGTTTCATAAATAAGTTTTTTTTTAAAACTCTGCATGTTATTATTCTAGGATGGCTGGGTATAGCAATATTTTTCACACCTGTTGCATTCACAATCCTCTTTAACATATTCTTCTATATAACAACGCTCAAAGTAATTAAACGGATCAATATTTATGGGAGAATTCACCACAAATTGAAAGGCTGGTAAGTTATTTTCAAAATCCTACTTCACGATTATAAATAATTAGTAAATGATTAAGACTTACCCAATGTTGGACAATATTGGGCAATTTTAGGCAAACTTACCCAAAGTTAGTTTGGGTAAATTTTGATAAACATTTGACCAATTGGATAAATTAGGCAAACAACTCAAATCTACTTTCTGTTTCAGCTTTAACTTATTTCTTCAGTTATTTTTAATAATGACAACCGCCTGGCTATTTCTGCTACTGTCATGGTTGAACTTTGACGGATTGATTTATGCACATATTGTAGTGAATTTATTGCAAGCGATCTTAGTATTCTACGTATGTGTGGGCCATCAGTCACATGTTACGTTTTTATTGAGGAAAAGTTGTTGCTACGCTGAACCAGTGCCCACTGGTGAATGGGGCGATGAGATGACTCATATGAATGGTGGTAATTATTAAAAAATATCGAATCTCGTAAACATTATGCAACACTAACACTATATTTAAATACATAGATTGATTTACATATTATAAATTACAGAGGTCCATTCTAAAAGAACACTTTAAACATAGAAATAATGTATTTTTCTTGCATTAATTCCAATCTATTACTTTTTAATTGCCGATAACTTGACTTGATTATTTAATTTCTTTATTCATCTATGTATTTAAATTTAATTAAAGTAGGATCAATAGCGTAGTTAATTGTGGTTGAAATTAAAATTATACATTTGTATGTTGAAGCACTATATGCAAAGTAATTGTGCCTTATTTGAAGTGGCTTACAAGTTATAAATCTTGATTGTGTTCAATCATATTAAAGTTTTCACTGCAAACACATTCATACAAAAAGATATGGTTATCTCTGTTTTATTCATTAAAAAAGCTGAGATGACAAATATCTTATATAATAAATTGTATGACATTTTGGCAGTGTCTAACACGAGCTAGATATTAAATTAGTATTATATGTAAAAGATACTTTATAATTAAAACCTCCCAAAGGATAGAATGAATTCATTTTAAAAATTTATTTTAATCGAAAACGTGTAACATTTTAATTTTTTTTTTATTTTAAAGTCTTAGAGAATTTATTTTCATTCCCACCAAGATTATCAAAAATCAATTACAGATGTCATAAAATTTTACTAAATTGGAAATAATCTTACTTAAAATTAATTTATATTTGTGATATATGTTTTTATTTGCTCATAGAAGATACTTAATTAATTACGAATCTAATTATTTAAAATTGGACCAAAATTAACATTGAAAAAAACTAACTTCATATCATATAATTAATCATCAATAATAATGACAAAAAGTTATATTTAACTTAATATAGTATTATTAATAAGACTGGTAAATGTTTATTAAAATATTGTCTGTCCGTCCCGTGAAATTAAAAAGGCAGCTATCAATGGTCTAATATAACTATAGTTTCCAAATGTGTATTTAAACACTATTTTGCTATCTTTGTTTTTTTCATAGAGAAGGACAGGTTGGCATATTATCGTACAATAATATAATATAATTGCTCTCTGGCACTAACAAATATTTTTAATTTTTTTGTATTTTACTTTTTTTTACTTTTTCCATTATTTTTTTTAATATACAAGCAGTTTAAATGAATTTATTCTTTGTATAGTAGTAGTTATAAGTTAACTGAACAGCATTTTGTATTATTTTACTGCAATACATTTTATTGTAACATAATATGTGTGTTTTATTTAATCACTAACTTTTGTCCGCGAATTCTTCCACGCGGAAATTAGGAAAAAACTTAATAAGTGGCCTATTCATCCAGTGTTCTACATCCATACCAAATTTCATCGAGATTCATGCATCCATTCTGGAGTTACTTTCTTAAAAACAACCATCCATACATTCTTTTGCATTTATATCTATAACCGTCCGCGATGGATTAATAAAATCTTAAGTAGTAGCCTATGTCTTCTTCCAGACTATATTTTACATCTTTGCCAAATTTCATTAAAACCCATTGAGCCGTTCTGCAGATACCTTCTAATAAACATCCATCCATCTAAACTTTCGCATTTATAATGTGCCTTTTTCTTCAATATTATAGTGTGCGAATGAGCAAGGACCCTTAGTGTTAAATATAAATGTATTCCGACGCATTGGATGTCGATCAAATAGATTCTTCATAACGTTTGCTCATGAATAAATATTAAGTTGCTAATGTTAAATAATATAGTAAAGGGAACAACAAATGTTAAAGCCATACGATAGATATAAAACGTACAGTAAATTGTTCCGTTTCGCTTGTAGCACTCTAAGTTGTCGTCTAGTTCTAACCACGTCAATAAACAACAATAGATGGCGTGCTTAGCACTTAGTAACGACATCTATTGACCAGTTGCAAACATAAAACTTCGTAAATATTATTTGTTATAATATTCAAACGTGCACAAAATATCAATAAAAGTTTGTCAAAAAAAATCACTTAACCGTGTTACGAAACATTCACTTACCTGTGTAAACAGCTGACCTTCAGGCCGTCGTGTTAGAGCTGAGAGTTGACATCTCACCACTAGATGGCAGTCATCCATCACGGTGTTGAAGAAGCGGCGGGTAGGCAGTAACGCTTCGAGATCGATCATCAGCTCTAAGAACCGCTCACAATACCTGAATAAGATAAATATTTAGAATAAAATTATCACCTCAAATGTATTTTTTCACTCAGTAACCGCCAAATGTTAGAGGTTGATGATAATATCCATAAATCTATGGAGTTTGACATGAAAAAATGGACTTTTTTATTAAGACAGCCAACATTATAAATTCTAATCTGAACATTTTGTAAGTAAATTATTTGTATTAGTATGCCTTTCTTAAAAAAAAAAGTTTATTTCAAGAAGGCTTTTAAGTTTTGCCAGATTAATACGAATTCCACACTACATTCCAGATCCCATAATATGCTGAAGATCTCACCTCACAACATTCGGATCGACATCTTCAGTTTCGGAAACCGTCTCCAGGATCTCCATGAACTTGATCATCAGCCGCTGCAGGTAATGTCGCTCCCAGTTCAACTTTTCTAACATCTCAGGTTTATCCTTCTTCTGTATGGCTCTCCAGTATTTCTTCCATTTAGGTACTAGTTTGAATTCTTGATTTCTCCTACCTGAAATATTAGTACAAAACAAATTAATCAAAAGAGCGACAACAGAACTGAAATATATATTTAAGTCACTTACTACCACACTCAAAGTTATTTAATGGAACATTAACGAAGATCCTCAGTTAAGATGATGAGCAATTTACCCTACACACATCTCTAAAGATTATCATATCTTAATTTAATAACCTAAAAACTCTCACCTTCTTGCAAACTAATCCACATACTGAGAGACACAAGACGCTTGACCTGATCCCTACAGAGTTGCACTTCCATACTACCAAAGCAGTGGTTAAGGAACATCAGGAGTGCCGTCTGCTCACGCATGTTCTGACTACTGCGGTCATTTGCCACACTAGCACGGAGAACTTGCTCGAAGAACCCGGGGAAGTGTTCGGGCTTCTTCAAGAAAGCCTGTAAATAAAATATATTATTTATACTACAGAAATAATTCAAGGAATATGTCAACCAAGTAGTTTTAGGACCCATATCACATTTAAACTGTTTTTTTTTAATCACTTATCTAGACATAGGATCCTTAAATACATTGCACACATAAAATATGGTTTGTAATGTTAGTTTCAAAAAGTTCTAGCTAGTTAGTTATAAAAATACTGACCTGCCATGCCTGTACTCTCTCCCGAAACTTCTCATTTGTCATAACAATAATTGACATCATATGAGCATGGCTCGCTTCTCCAGTCTTGTAATGAGGCCACAAATAGTTCTCTAAGTATTGAGAAAATTCCAACATCATAATTCGACGTACGGAAAAGCTGTAAATAATTTCCATTATTTCAATAAAATGCGCAATAAATTAATAATAATAAAAAAAAACATCTTAAACCAAACCATCTAATATATAAAATTCTCGTGTTTGTGGTTAAACTTCTCCGAAACGGCTTGACCGATTCTCATGAAATTTTGTGAGCATATTCAGTAGGTCTGAGAATCGGCCAACATCTATTTTTCATAACCCCCCCCCCCCATTTAGTTTTTTTTAACTGCGCTCGGACGGAGTCGCGGGCGACAGCTAGTTATTTTTATAAAACTCTCTAACATTTATTAATTTTCAATCACTAAAATTAAATTAAAAATAATACTCATATTTATAAACTATTTATATGTTGTCATCACTTCACTAACTCATCAAGAAACAAAACAGCAGCTGGAGTGTAATTTTTAATTAATAGAAAATAACACACTTTAAAAACTGTCATATTTAAAAAAATATAGAGGTCAATGCACTCCATAAGGTTATTGACCTTTAATGTATTCAAATGTTTTAAATCAGTTAGGCTGAGAAATATTGAAAGTGAATGTTTTATTTACAATTACTTTTTAAATATTTGTATAATACTTACTAGGATCCAAGTATCTCCGTCTGGTAGATAGATTCCACAATTGATGCATCATAAGGTAAGTGGTTGTCCTTCGTTTGTGGTGACCAGTACTGTTGAGCAAGCTGTGAATAATGCAGTAACCATGTTGATTTATAAGCCAATTCAATGAGCAATGTTACCTAGATTTTATGAGCTGTTTGTATAACCAGTTGGTTACTTGGAAAGTATATAAAAGTTAAATTTTATTACCCAATATACATTTATTTTCAAAAATAAACCTATATACTGGTTGGATTAATAATACCAACTATAAGTTGAAGTGCATATTCTAATAATACAGCTGTACATTATATGACAACAATCTCAATAATAAAATGGGTTGGATAAATATACCAAGGATTTTTGGATAGATATATTACTAATATTATAAATGCCAAAGTTTAGATGGATGTTTGTTAGAAGGTATCTCCAGATCCGCTGAACAGATCTTACTAAACTTTGGCATACATGTAGAAAATAGTATAGAAGACCTAGGCTACGAATTAAGTGTTTTTTTTAATTTTGCAAAGATGGAGTCGCTACTCCCTGCTGGCAATAGCTAGTGGTTTATAAGAGTTACTTAATATACAGTCTTGTTAAATATTATTTAATACATATGTTGGTATCACTGCACAAATTAAACCACACATGTTTTTTTCATCGATACATTGCGTTTTACTTTACATTCATTTATAGTTATTTCACTTTCTGTCTTGTGATATCTTTTCACTTATTATTTTTTAAATATCCAAACATATTTGATAAATGTGATATAATTCAAATACACAGACTGTAGAGTTAAAGATCTTTACTTGATTTACATATTGACTAGTTAATTAGTTTTATATATGTTATCTTCATCTATTGCCATTATCAAAATTAATACAATTAGTACATATGAAAAACATTTTACCAGTAATTCTTCTATCGGGAAGCTTTCAAATTTTGATATACATATTGACATTGTTTAATTAGTTTTTACTTCAAACAGACAAACCTTTTCTCTATTATACTAAAACTTTTATACACTACTAATATGTACTTTAAATAAGTTTGTACCTTAACATTTTCGAGTGAATGTATTTTTTTAATATGTATACATATCACACTAAGCTCCTTATAGATATTAAGAACAGAAAGCATATACTATAGTAATTGTCATCATCTTAAAGTGCTTAGCTTGCGATTTAATTATTGTAAACCTAGTATTTTTAAGAACAACAGCTTACAAATAAGCTAAATTAACAAATATTGAGCAATTCCAAACTTAACCTTAAACGTTATTCTTACCTGTGTTATTCTATCAGCATTTATTTGTGATACTGTTGGTAAAGGAATTTTAGGTTTCTCCGATGGAGGTGCAGCGTCAACTTTCATGATTATATTAATATAAAAGTGTCTATTTAATTGAAAATGAAATCGGTAAACATCCCACAAACAATCAACAAACGACGAAATGTCAACGTCAAAAACACATTGACAACAATTTTGAAATTATTGCCATTTACAAAATAAGAAGTGACATGTGCACGTTAAAAAATCAAGAACTACTCCAAAGAGAAATCTAAGATCAACAATATATGTGTGAATTATCGTATAAATAGTAAAACTTGAAACACACATATATTGATAAGCTACTAGTCTAAAGCATTATTCTCTTTTCTTATTTCAGGTTTAAAATGATGTTTGATTCATCCGACTTTCCGTATAGAGATCTTTCAGAATTAAGAGATAATTACGAAGCTGATGATCTTTTTAATAGTGAAATACCAAATAACTCAGTAACAAACTTCGGCGTTAGTACGATTCCCGAAGTTACAAATATTGGCAGTCAATTATCGCTCCATTCTAATAATTCCGGACGGTACTTTAACATTGAGAATGTACCTCCTGCAAGCAATTCCGCAAATAATGAACCCACGAACACAGAACTTTATGTAGTTCAACAAGACATTTTTAATTTTGAATCGACTTTGTTAGATGATAATATTGTTAATCAATTTTTATTACCTCTACAAAACGATGCCGAAAAAAATAAGGTCAGGAAAGTTTTGCATTTAACTTACTTACCTACATTATTGTCATATGTTTGCGGATAACATTCATTCTTGCAGGATGTTGAGATTGGACCCGACTTATTGGCTCTCCATTCGTGTGCTGTATGCCATGAAATATTCACAACAGAAGCTGATCTACTTGATCATACTATATCTTTACACGCTTCAGATAATTACGTAGAAAGAAATCAAAATGTTCCCGAAGTTAATAGCTTAAAGGAATCAATTGGTATGTAAGATTTAAACACGTTGAATATCTATATTTACTGCAAAAGAACTTCGTTAAATATACCAGCTGCAGCAAAAAGACGTTATATGCGAATTTTTATTTACATTCTAGAAACGAATAACGATAATCAAAGTTATGAAGCCGAGTGGTTGGTATGTGGTATGTGCGAAAGAGTTTTGTCTACGGTTGTAGAAACAGAAAGCAACGGTAAGAAATAAGCATATAATATTTTTAAATGACTTTCAAAATGAGGTGGTTGTTTATCCATAACCTTTTCATAACATAACTTATAATTATTTTATTCAAGTGTCAAAAAAGTAAGCGGAAGTAGACAGGTGCGACAAACACTAGGCCACTAATAAGAAAGTAAAAAAAGTAGTTCATAAGTTTAGCCTGTTAGACCAAAGCTTACAATTTGCTAAGACTTTCTAATAACTGATACAAATTGCGCGGTCTGGCAATACTTTGATTATTGTTTCTTTCATTATTAACTTGATTAAAAATGTAATAAAGCCGTGCGTATAATCTGCTAGTGCTTTATGAAATAATTTTTGATAATCTAATGGTTAGCATAACTTTCTTGGGATAGTGACTTCATTCTGAATATATTCGATCATTTTTATAATATTATTTTAAATCTGTTGTAGTAAATTTTGGAATGATGATCCTTTTTGATTAAAAAAAAAAAGCCCATTTCGGATTTTTGTTTTGGTTTTAGGGTCTTAGTATTTTAATTTATCTATTCTATTGAATCAAACAAATATATCTAGCATCTAAGATGGCTTTAAACCTCTAGGACTTTTCTTTAACTCTGATGTTATAAATTACGGGTCGGACTTAAGTTTGTTATCGTTTTCTTGGAATGTACTATAAGTAAATTATTCCTATTTCATGTTCAATTTTTTTCTACAAAACGCAATATACCTAAAATGTCCTTAGATTTTTATATATGGGGGTTTTAATACTTACCAGACCAGTTGTGCTGCATCGACGTCAGTGGGAGGCACAGCATATCTCGCCGGAGATTGGGTGCTATGTACGTTTGCGACTCCTGCAGCTACTTGTTCGCGGATGGAGACGCTCTCGACCGACACCGACTCACATGCTGCTTGCAAGAACGAGACAATATTATTTCTCCTCTGGTATACTCGTCTTTTTAACGTAAGAATCGCCGTACGCGGATAGCTTCTAGCAGTGGACAGGCATCATTTTTAGCGGCGCCTATACTGCCGGCATCGCACCGACAGCTTTAAGCTGCTCTTATCGATTGCTAGAAGATGTCCGTGTGACGGAAAATTGAAGTAAATTGAGTTAATTTGATAAAAATTCTAGGAATAATCATTAAAAATTACTCCTTTTCAACAGCTGAATACACACATATCTTCAGATATCTCAGAACTCTTTGATTCTCGTGAGAACAACGCGGATGCCAGTCTTTCTGCCGAAGACACAGAAATGCAGACAATCATATGCGATAGACCTTTACAGACGCGACAGACACGTCGGTCGTATTCAAACTCTAGCAGCAATAAAATGTGGAACTGTGGCTCTTGTAATCAACTATTTGCTACTGCAAGGTATAATTACTAGCTTTTACCCGCGACTCCGTCCGCGCGGAATAAAAAATTGAAAACGGGGTAAAAATGATCCTATGTCCGTTTCCTGGTTCTAAACTACCTGCCCACCAATTTTCAGTCAAATCGATTCAGCCGTTCTTGAGTTATAAATAGTGTAACTAACACAACACGACTTTCTTTTATATATATAGATATGTTTATTGACATATTGTCCTAGGCCTACTACACGACATGATACTACCATTACTAAAAGTGCGACTGATTCCGACACCACTCCAGATATTTTCGCTTATCGTCAAATTGCATGGAGTCGCTTTGCACACCTTGGACATGAAATCAATTAGAACAACGGGTAATCGAACCATGAACATCCTTTTATTGATGTTACAGGGAACTATACCGTCACAAACGAGGCGAGGACCGACCAGAGGGAGCGCCGCTGGTCGCCTACGTATGCGAGGAGTGTGACAAGGTGCTCGGCAGCATGTGCGCTCTGCACACACACAAGAAGATGCACAGAGTCACCAAACCAGTAATACTTTCATTTGTCTATCAATCATTACGAATACTGATGAGCTACTAGATACCGCAGAAAGACCCTGGATGTGTTGCACGGACCGCACAAATACTGTGAAATGTACCGGCGAAAATTATTTAATTTAAACGTTTTCACGATATAGTAAAAGAACGGAGAGTAAATAAAAAACTTTAATGTGGTAATGAATTCTAGGGGTACCCGTGTCGCGTCTGCGGACGCCGCTTCAACCAGTCTGGACACCTCGCCATACATATGAGAATGCACACCGGAGAGCGGCCCTATCCATGTGATCTCTGCCCGAAAGCGTTCAAAGTTAAGGTATTTTGAACAGAACAAACTACATATAATGTTGTGTGGTCATTTTTAGAGTTTAGGTTATTCCCAATGTGATCCAGTCAAGCTTCCGTCTAATTTTGTGTCATTATCAAATCTCTACCAAAACCAGAAACAATCGATGATATCACCTACAGAAATCAATTTATAACTGGCCCTATAAAAATAACCTTAAAATGAAGAAAATGTTTTTTTCTATTATTTGCAAGCTTACAATGAGTTGCCAGTTGTACTGAAAGTTAAATACGGCTCGCTTTTTTGTTCTATTTTTCTATTTAGCCGGCACTGATGCGGCGGCGCGCGTGATTGGCGCCACCACTAGGCTAATACGACCTCGTCCGGTCAGCATTTGTTGCTTGAAATAGTGTTACTGCATAAAAATCTCTTCGCCAGATACACTATTCTCTAATAGATCCTATTGTGGTCTAGAAATAGACAAGGATATTTTTATTACGGACTTTACTTGAATGAAATTTGAATTCGCCGCAAACCAACATCGAAAAGTAAACGATCTCTGGTTGAAAGCAGCCTTAATAGAACTAAAACTTTATGAATATCTTCGTTCGTTCCCGTTACATGGTGTCCCTACCAGAGGTATAAAGCCATCCAAACATTAAGGCCAGTCTCATAAAACAATTTTATATCGGAATGTGAAAGCGTGGTTTCCCCACGGGCACCCACCTGTACAGACATTTGCGTAACGGCTAACCACGAGCCGCTATAAAGTTTGAATGTGGTAATACATAGTATGTTGAAGTAGCAGGTTGATATGTGGCAGGTGGAGCGCGACGACCACCGGCGCACGCACACCGGGGAGCGGCCCTTTGCCTGCTCGAGCTGCCCCAAGACGTTCACGGCGGCCGCGCGCCTGCGTGAACATGCACGTATACACACCGACCAAAGGTTACGTACAATATCACTAGCTATAATAGTAGCTATTGTATTGTGATCATCTTAATTATTTAATCATTCAAATATAATAGAAATCATAACCACTAAGCCTTCGAATTCTGCATCAATCCTCTCTAAATACTTAGCAGTTAGTATTAACAGTAATTTCCACCACCGAAATATCTGTGCGAAACATATTTGTTGTCTCTGTCTTTTACAAACAGAATGAAAGGGATGATAATATGTTATGTGAATCTATATAATGTTAAAATCTACTCTAAATAACTGTAGAGTATTGTAAATAGCGAAATGCAATATAATTTATTATATTCTTGGCAATGGAAAACATAACAAAGCCATGTTAAAGAATCGCATTTCTTCGCACGTTTTTTAAAACATTCTCTACTGGGGCGCCGCGCTTCATGCTTGGATTCCTTCGACCTATGATTGTAGGTTTCTCATCAATGATAGCATTGTAATTAAGTAATGGATTCCTTCGACCTAAGTATTTGTTCCTAAGTATTATCCTTAGCTGTAAAATGATGTGTGGATGTCTATGGATATTGTTTTTTATATCACAAGGTAGGAAATGAGGAAGTGGTCACCAGAATTCGCCGGAATACCCGTTAGTTAGTTGCCTACTTAATCGACCGAAGAGGGAACGCACATAAAGAGGATATTTCCCTTCCTATGCATCCCCTCCGTGAAATTCACTTCATCTTCCCCTGTTTTTCTTATAAGGAAAGTGTGGGAAGGGAGACTAAACTTAGAACTTTGACAGTGGTCTTGATTTAACAGTGGTAGATCTCGCAACAACTGTATTTGTTTGGTGCACGAATGGTAATGAATAAAAAAAATATTTAGTACAATATGATTGTTTTCCAGTTTATTTTCCACCGTCAAAGGGATGTTTCGGGCACCTGTTTGTTTATATTGCATTATGCAATACTCTCGAATGCTCAATGGACGTCAGCAATGATTGCCTGTCTAAGAATATACTATCTACGTAATGTCTGACTAACCGTTGGTTTCTGAGACCAAAATCTCTGTATAACATGTATTGTTATCTCTATTTTGTCAAATATAATGAGAGGGATGACGATATATTTTATACAAGGTCTAGTCTCAGAAACCAACGATGAGTCATTCTATTTGTTCTGAAGGAAGACGAATTAAGAAAATAACATACACAGTTAAGCAGCTAAAAGCGTTAATTTGATTTTAAAAGCTAGCAAAACACTTTTGCTCTTATAATTAATTTAAATATAAATTTTTCACATCATTTTCACTTAAATGTGTAGATTTTTCATTTAAACTTTTTTTAACTTAATAATTTCCGTATTTTTTTCACAAATGCTAATATGGATATTTTTATTGTTTGTTATATTTATCTAATTATAAATTATACACTACTTATTCTGTTGGTCTGTAACAGGAAAATCTATAAGAAAACTATTTAAATACCGACTTGAAACAACACAAAACTTTTGAATTATAGAATGTTCAGTGTTCGTCAATAGATGGCGCTAGCGCTTGTAATATTGAAACTGGTTTCACAAAGCGCCGTAGCGGGAACATTTCAACAGTTTCTATTTATAGATATATGATTTTTTCTTCGTTACCGTATAAGACATAAACGACACCTGTGCTTCGAATCGCTGTCTTATTTTTTTAATTAATTGTTCAAATTCTTCGCATTGTGTTAGTTATCGTTTTGTTTCATTCTATATTCTTGATTTTTGTTAAATAATGTTAAAAAAGAATCAATAAAATACATCTGTTAACCAGAATCATCCGAAACTTCTTCTGCATCTAAATTCATGTGTGAAACCAAATTGCATTTTAACTTTTTTGTAAATCACTGATAAGATAAAAGCTTTAAAAATGATAAATTGATTAAAATCCGTACTATTAGTATTAATAACGATATAAACATAAATAGAAACCTCAATTATTTTAATTGTTTTATTTTTAGTCGCTTTTTATCGTTTACTCCAGCGTTTAATTAGGGTCGTACGATTGGTCCCGGTTTTTCCAAACTGTTCCACTTTGAGCGCCGGGTCGTTCCCGCGGACGACCCGCTCACGTTACGTTAATGACGTCATCGCATAGGTTCCTCAGCTTGTAATTCCAAAATTGTATTGAAAATCACTGTTGTTGGGCTTTTGAGTTACAAATTGTTTACGTAGTTATATTTATATTCGTTGCAATAGAAAAAGTAAAATTACCAGTTCATTAACATTTCTCAATATTTCAGGAGAAATGGTTGGTTTCTTTAGATTCATATTCAAAATTAATTTCTCGAAAAATTATCTTTCGGGAAAACAAAACTAGTAACATCAGTTAAATGAAAAAAAATATTAAATTAAATTTGATTAACGATTTCTGAATTGTTCAGTATAGTAAAATGGCGGGACATGAGAAACTTTTGGCTAAGTAGTTTGAAGAAAAGTTTTTGTTTATGTTTGTAGAAAACAGTTAATTAAAAACTACACAAAATACTAAAGAATGTTTAGAAACGACAAGTGAGAACAAAGAGATTTCAGTGTTTTAAAATTTCTGTCTAAAAGTGTGTTGCATTGAACTTCTTCATGCGCACTGACATCGAAGTCTAGATTAGGTATTTTAAAAATGTGACAGCAAATATTTCTCTACTAGGTCACATTTGTTCTTTTTACTAAAAATGAGACCGTCGGTGTGAAGATAATCTGTAATTCTAAAAAACTGTGATCATGGGTTTTATATCAATTTTCTCAGGTGTTATCCCTACATCTTTCTAAATTTTTACCACTATATTGTAACCTGTAGCCTAAACTATTAAACTGAATTTTACTAGTGAGGTATTATTTGATTGTAATTTTTCTCTGAAGTGTCATAAGGGCAAAAGCAGTCGGATTTATTCTGCATCTTTCTATCCTCTTTCATACATTTTTATCTGCCGTCTGTATAAATTGACCCCCTTCTTATTATCTTTCACAAAAGACATACATACTTTCTTTGGTCGGACTTATTATTTTTATTTTAAATTATTAACTAGTTATTTTTTTATGTTAATACCGACTTGTTACAATGTAAGAGTAGCAACTGGTAGAGTGTAAGTCGGTTCGGTTGCGGAATTCTTACGTGTCCAGCTCGTTCGCCGTTCGCCGCTCTCTTCTGTCCGCTGACCGGTTCCAACTGTTTACGAGGCGGCGGCGCGGCCGTGGATGCGTTATGAAACGACCTACGACCAACTATCGAAACGCTTTAAATTCAACTCCGAAAATTGTACGTTATAATCTTATAAACGCTACTATGGTAACCTATAACTTCCAAAATCACTATGACCTAAACTTCACTGTTGGTTATCAGCCTGTTAAGGATAAAATAAAGGCTAACTTAATATTTTAGGAATTCCGGTTGGCATAATTCTGATGTTTTGGTGATATTATTCTTAATCTTATAAGTTGTTGCCAGAGGCTCTTTAGTTTCGGAGATAACTTGAAAAACCTTACTTTTACAGCATGGGTTTCAATTGCCTACACACTTGTAAATAATAAATATATATGTTATCCCTTTTTCTCTTTGAAAAACCTGTGGATGTTTCGGCAGTGTGAACTCACAAGTAGATGACATAAAACGTGCATACATTGACATTTGGTGCGTGGTTATGCAGTTGATATTTTACGCAGTAACGGTTTTAATTTGACTAGGCGCTAGCGGGCGAATTGGAAATCATTAGACGTTATACCGTTGCTGTTTTATGGCGGATATTTTACTAACGCTACAGTTACTATATTAACTATCGTCATTATTATAAATATATAAAACCTCCATGGTGAGTAATGATATTGGCCAATTTTACTTAAAAAAAGAAATCTCTTCGAACGAAAATGCAATACAGTGTGGATGTTGAATATGTTTTATTTGTCACCACTCCAACAACGCTTGAGTCGACTAATTTAAACTGTTTTCTTCAATACAGGTGTGGATGGAAGAATCCAGCGTTCTTTACTGATTATTAATTTCATTCGAGTTCTTCGAGAAGTTTTCTTTAACATTTGACAGTCTTTGAACAATGACTATTATCAATTCAGCGCCTGATTATATAGTAATGTTGTCATCTTATGGACTTAAGTTTGAGTTCAGAGAATAATATAATATATAAAGTGGAGAATCTTCTTTAATAGGATGGTATTAAGACATGTTTGTAAGACACCCTGGAACATAATAAAAGATGGTTGAATATGGATCGCTGGAAATTTTAGAAAGCAGACTTTACGAAAGCAAATGAGAAAGATTAAGCATTCATTTGCATTAGCTACTTCATACCCAGCATTTGGTTTAATACATCATATTCTTACTTTCAGCCATCTTGATTTAGTCAATGGATTAAGTTAATAATTACCAGTTTAATACTATTTTGTTATCGAGAGGTTATACGATTGTTATCATCGTTTCCACTGCTGTAACATATGAATATGTTGTCTCTGTTTTCTCATAAAAGATTGAGAGGGAAGACATTATGTTTTTATACAAGTTTCGACAGTGTAAACCAATGGATGTGATGTTCGCAGACCGTACCGGTGTGAGATCTGTGGTGCGGCGTTCCGGCGTCCGTACGCTCGCACCGTGCACACGCTCATACACAGCGGGGAGAAGCCACACAAGTGCGACGTTTGCGGCACCGCCTTCAGGCAAGACTACACCCTGTTTCCACTGAGCGACCAGCTCTGCGGCTACTGTATATAGCTGACTAAACGAGTAGAGTGATCAAGGAAATAATAGTCACGAACTGGTCGCTCATTGAAAATGAGATCTTTCCTCTTGTTGTTTGTTGTTTTTTTCTTGTGTTTATTTTTTTCTTGACCTCTTATAAATTATCTTTGAAAATTGTGGTAATATGTATTCCTCGAAATATTACTGGGGTACAGTGAAGCAGGCTTAATAATTTTATATTGAATTTACTAGCTAATAGTTAGGAATAATTTTTTGTCTATTTCTTCGTGTTATTTCTTATATAATCTGTATTCACAGGAGATCTGGCGATATGTGGAAGCACAAGAGAACTCTACATGGACTGCCAGCAACAACCGCTTAGTGTCACTTTTGAGACAAAATGTTTCTCATAAAGTCCAGAAGGGAACGCTGCTATCATCAAAGACTGAATTAGACATAATTTTTGCTTGTTCTTTTTGTTTTGTAATCCTTCCCCTATACAATATAATCTGCGTGACCCAGCCTAGAAGTGAAGCGACTGGATATTTCTCATACAAGCAATCATGAATTTATCTAGCTCTTTTCATAGTTCACAGTAATATCCCATCTTACTCGAATTTCGGAAAGGATTTCAGTGGGTAGATGTAAAAATTGATAGAATAAAAATCATAGATTCTTCAACAGTAAATATTTATTATAAAAATTGCTCTTATAGCCACATTTCTGTTTATATAATATATATATAATATTTTATGTTCATTCTTTGTGCCATTGTTTCACAAAATTATTCCTGTTCTTGTTATTTTCGACACAACATCTTAAACAATAATATATTACAATATAATCTTGCATTAGACAATAGGAGAAAAACAATTTTGAATAAAATTTTAACATGAGGAACGTAACAATTCGATGTGCAAACATTAGAAACTTTATTCAAAATTGATTTCGCCATTTCCTAATGAGAGTATTTCTTCCTAGAATATACAAGAATGTTTTAATAAAATCCTGTCACTTTTGGTAACCGATGACAATGAAAAAAACTAAAAGAATTAATTACAATTAGATTTAAGTTACGTATGGTGACGTCGCGAACGTTTCTTTGAAACGACGCGCGTAAAATTAGACGGATGCGCCGAGGGTTCTATCGACAATTATTGCTGCGTCACAATCACAAAACTGCGCGGCGAGGCAAAGTACCGGAGCGGAGCGCCACGGCCCCTGCTTCCCCGCACCAACCCGATATGGCATTAGGTAACACAAAGAACAGAAGAGAATACAGTTCCAAACCACCCAAAAATAGAACCCGACCACTCGCCTCTCTCACACACTCACAGTTCACACAACAAAATTGAGACTTATTCAGTGAGCACAATATTTATGTTCAAACTTTACTTTGTACAATTTGGCCCGTTTTGTGAAAATGACAGGACGAAAGGCCAAAACGAGTCTACTAAGGTATTTTCGTTTTAATTTGTACACGATTGCAAGCATCCGGAAGTGATATCTCTGTCGCATTCGTGTCGCAGCGGTGAGGAAATTTAGAAATTTGAGAATGAAAAAAATACATCTGATTATCTTAAGTACATTGTAAAGTCATGCGTCTGAATGCGACAGATATATTACAGTGTTTAGAGTTGTCGGTACAAATGTGCGAGACATTATAGATTATATTTAAAGTAGACAGACCACTTTATTCATAATTCACTAACTTACTTAAGTAAACCATCACAACCAACCATACGGACATGTTCAACAAAAAATCATTAAGGTAGGTACGTATGCGAAATTAATCTTAGAATCGAAACAAGTAACTATTTATAATACGAGGGCATGAGTTCAGAACTCAAGAATTAAAATTATCTGATCTTCAACAGTAGCGGCGAGAATTTCTTGTGACTTATCGTAAAATGCATTTATAATATGTAACTTGTAAATCTGTACTTGTTTCGAGCGTACTGGACAGAATAAAGGCTGCATCGTAACAACACAGCTTCACAAACACGGCTCCTCCCTACCCAGGCCCCAGTCGTCGAGTGAAGCGCCACTCGGCTTGTCGATATCGATATTATTAAAATTAATACTTTACATAATTTATTTACAACGGCTGCGATCATCGCGCCATAATGCCCAACTCCGTATATAATATGTACACTAAATTTAAGAACATAGAGTTTTCTCTCATTAGCTACCGAATCACAATTCAAATATTTGAGTAATTGACAACGGTGGACAAACATGCGCCGAAGCACTAATCCATATAACTTTGAAATTTGTACTTTGCTCTATTGAGTCGTGCTATGTAGGAATGTTTGGTCCATGCAGTCGTCGGCCCGTGGGGACGACGGTCGACGTTGCGGTCCGTGCGGTCCGGGCGGCCGTGCGAGCAAAAACAATCGACCGCTCCTCAAATAAAATATAAAGTGCGCTAATTAAATAACGACTTCGCACCATTTAACACTGACCACAAAACCCGATGTCGATTCGTAGCATCCCATTTCACGTGGCTGGCCACAACCCGTCGCACTTAATGAGGACATAGCAGCCGCTTTGTAAATTATTTGAGCTCTTTCTGACAACGTATCAGCTGATAGGTCATCATTGAGTTAGTCAGGGTTTTTGTGTTGCTATTGTTGTATCATTTTATTTTTCAAATCACATTGCATTTGATACTATTTTATTCGGTCTACGGCAAATTGTCGTGCTGTTTGCCCGCTGACAAGCATTAAAAATAAAACGAACATTTAACTAGTATAAGTGATAGGAACTGCCAACTTCGTGGTAGAATTATGTCTAAATCAATAAAAGCCAACCTCGTGTAATCAACTTTTACTTGCTTCAGAATAATCGTCAGCGCGCAAACAGGGACTTAAAGGTTACACAATTCCGATTTAGGGCGTATTTAAATATACAACAATGGTCATTGGTGATATACAAATTTTAATGCAGACGTGTGTTGCACGCGGCGATATCCGACAAGGCGACATAATTGACATCCAATTGCGGTATGACAAGTGTTGGATGCGGAACTAATGAATTTACATCGGTTAATTTAAGTACTCGCTTTTGGTCTATTAATTACAATTTGTAAGCTTTCTGTCCTCAGCGCGAACATAAGGCGCGGGCACCGGCACCGACCGACCGCGCGACGCCAGACTTTGTGTTCGCGCTGTACAAATACATCGGCACATGTCCACACAAATATAAATATGACGTAAATCTGTATCGTGAGAGGTGAGACCTTTTTCATTGTTTATCAGAAATTAATTAAGGCGAATGATGGCGAGCGAACAGTAAATATAAATCTCGGAGGTATGTCAATATCGACAGCAAAAAGGTCACACCTCCACGAGTAGTAATTTTTTTAACATAACCAGAAATCACGCTCCCGCTCGGCAGCGCACCATAGAAAATATCAAGACAGAAATAATTTCAAATTATCACTTTTCCCTTTCAACGTAATAAATATAGCATTTCATCTAATTAATTACACAATAATTTCAACAAAAAACTCGTCAAACACCCGAGCTTTCTCGGCTCGATAACGTCCACACATCACTTAGTCTCGGTTTGAAGTTCACTTAAAGGAAATAAAACTATCAAAAATAACTCGGCTCGCGTTTAGGTCCTGCGTCACGTCCGAAGCTAGCACCTTCCCTGATTAACGTAATACTAAGTGGCTCGTGGCCGCTCCGACTAGATGCCGCGTCAGCTGGCGCCGCGGGCCGGCGGCGTATCACAGGCGCTCAGTGTGGCGGAGGCGCGGGCGCGGGCCCGCGCGCCGTGCACTAACTCGTGGGCACCAGTAGCCGCACGAAGCTGTCCTCGCCAGCCGACCAGCCCCAGTCGTCGGGCCACGCGTCCTCGGGCGGGTCGAGCGCCGAGCGCGAAGACAGGCTCAGCACCGAGCCCCAGTCGATAGCGCGTTCCTCGTCGCCGTAGCCCGAGTCGCGGTCGGGCGCGGGCGGCACGGGGAAGGGCGTGGCGCGGCCTGCGGCGGGGTCGCGCGCGCTCAGCAGCTCGCAGCGCGCGCTGCCCGAGCACTCCGCGGGCGCCTCCTCCGCGCTCTCGCGCTCCATCTCGCGCTCGATACCGCGCAGCGTGTTGCACACGAGCACGGAGCGCCGCAGCGAAGGGTCGGCCGTCTGTCGGAACCTGGCCAGCTTGAGTGCGCACAGGTTCATCATTTTGAGCCGGCGTTCGCGGTAGCAGCGTCGTGAAGCGCAGCGACCGGCCGCGCGGCCGTCGCAGCAGGCGCGCGCCGCGGCGCCGCCCAACTCGAGGTAGGACTTGCCGTTCTCGGCGCGGATGGTGTCGTGCGCGCCGCACCAGCCGCCGCACCAGCGCCGGCGGCAGGCGCGCCGTTCGTCCTCCTCGCGCCAGCAGTCGGCGCCGCCCGCGCCGGCGGCCACCGCCTCCAGCCGCGCGATTGAATCCTCCCAGCGCGCGGCCTTGCCACCTATGCCGCCCTCGCACGGGGACCCGGCGCGCCGTTTGGCGCCGCACCCCCCGCCAGAGCCCTGCAACCAACACACCACTCATGTTAACACAGCAAACCATAGAAACAATTGTCGGAAAGCGACGCTAGATGGCAGTACTTGTTGTGATAAAAAGAAATGTTATATAAATAATCTTAAAAAACATGCTGGCATCTTTAGAAGTGAAATTTAAATTTCAATTAACATTTATTCAAAAACTTGTATGTGTTTCATGTTCCTATGCCTGAAACAGTTTATTCAAACTTAATCATATGTATCGAGAAGAAAACATATTTGGCCGTAATTGCAATTAATATCACATAATATTGCATGAAAGATAATTGTAACAGAAACCTAATAAATAGGCGAGACAGGAGAAACGTGGAGCGCTATACATAAAGGACCAGAGCGGGCGAGCGGCAGGCGCACGCAGTGGCCATGCGAGTACCGTAAGGTCTCTACACTACACGTGCGCCCGACCCCGAACAGAGAGTACTGTAGCAACTCGTAATATACTACCTACCTCATACTTTGATATGAAATTTAAAAAATCTTAGAAAAAACTGTCGAAAACTTTCTTTTTAAATTTACGAGAATTCATAACATCCGTTATTCGAGGGAAACCTAAAAAAAAAAGTCTGTCACAGTTCACAATTTATCAATACTGCTGAGAGTATTGTATTTGAAACATGGATATTTAAAAAATAAGTAAATAATTTAAATTTTTTATATCGCATTTAGTTAAACGCTTCAGTTCACAGTGACTAAGAAATGTGTTGAAACTCCAGTTTGAATTTATGTGACTGTAACTAGTAGATACCTGAACCGAATTCTGAGTCGCTTTTGTCAGCGTCCCGACCCTTCCCGCTTTTTTTGGTAACAATATGTTCCCGTGGAGCAACCCCTATAGGGGTCCGTCCAGGTAGGTGAGGGCTCCGTGCTCCGCAATGCGACTGTGGGATTTGCCGACCCATCCGAAGGTACGGCATTCTTCACTCGAAATACATTTCCGACACAAAAGACCGATGGTCTTTTCGAAGTTTACGTGGGTACGGGAGATAGAGCAACCGATGATAGTACAACTAAGACAAATGGAGATGCTCGTTTTATTTACCTGTGTGTTAGGATCAATTTTTTTCACGCTTGCCACCTCTACAATTTATAAAACAAAACACTGCGTTGCGGTGTAGCCACTCGAAAGTAGCATTTTATTTTTGACATTTTGACAATTATTTAGCTGTCAAATGAGTCGACTATGTGACACATGGGATTAATTGTATACGAATATAAAAACTCTTTTTAAATAAGTTGATAGTGTTATTTAGTTCAATTTCGAATTTGATAATGCAAAAAAAGTTGAACTTAAAGTGCTATTTGTGCGTTTAAATGCTCTTGTTAACCTGTAAGTTGTATGTAATAAATTCGATTATTTATAAAATCGTCTGTATTATATATAAAGTTTTGTAAGAGTTGAACTTGGTACGACACACCGCATTCCGATACATAATGGATATTACGCCAGCCACATTATGCAGTACCGCACCATTACTCTGATGCAAATAATGATATGCGTTGGAAAGAAATGTATTATTAAATTACACGCATATTTATCAACAAATCAAGTTGTCCTGAAGGTGAATTTTATTTAATTTTATTTGAAATACAAACTTTTTTCGCCCGACAATATATTTATTATATTTATAAACACTAACACTGCCAAACAGCTGCATCTTAACCACACCAAGCTAATGAAATGACGGACATGCCTCGTAGTCATACAGGAATGCCCGCTGGCTCTGTTGTCCGTGTGTTCATTAGACCTTCGGTTGTGCACAGCTAGTTTATAGTTCAACGCAGCAGGATTATTTCGCAACCCGTTCTGGCAACATGTAACGTGTATCATTTGGACGTCGCGAGTTAAGTAAAAAATAGCTGGCAGAGCCCATACGACGGCAGATGCCTTTGCACCTGCCCCGACAATTAGGCGGGACACGCGTCTTCACAGAACTTATAGCCTCCTATTCGAATATTTTCCTATAGTTTATAATTAAATACTAACGAGAACTTATTAATAATTGATATATGTGTACTGAACTTGTACATTTGCTCTTTTTATTATCTGTTACGTGAGTTAATGATCTGCGGTTATTATAATTTATAATGACACAACGAGCGCAAAAGTGATTTCAAGGCGTTGCGTGAAATGAAACGCGAGTAGTGCAATAAGAAATGAGCTGGATACAGTCGCAAAGCGCACAATGCGCGGCACGGCCTGTGGCGACAGCGCTGCGAGGAGCGAACGTCGCATTGACTCAGTGGACAGTCATCGCAATGCTGCGAATAATCATTTTGCGTCACCTTTATCGCCGCGAGGAAACTTGCCGCTTTAATGTGCGCTCGCATACGCGACCAGCCAGCCCTGTTAGCGTTTAAAATTTAAATTATAACCGAGCGCGACGAGTTCCAATATGCAGAAATAGACGATTCCACGAGGTTTCATCGCTATCACGCGGCAGCCGAGCTGTACGTATGTAGCGGTGTCGCCAGCGCTAGCGCTCATGAAAATAAATTTAGTAAATGACGTTGGCGCGCGGCGTTGCCGCATTGACGCTCGGAACGTGGCTGTGCGGCGTTGCCGTTCCGCTCGCTCTTTCTAATCTCGTCGTAAAGTTCTTTTTCTGATGCGCAGCGCGTCGCTCCTTCTCTCCGCTCGAAACTTGGAAACGTCTGACGTTTATTTTATCGTCAGCGCTGGATACCTATGCGGCATTTTATAACCGTTCCTCGCTCGGAGCCACCGCTTATACCGAAACGACTATCATAAAGAATTCTAATATGACGCCTTCGAAATAACAACTCGTTGGGCCGACGGAACGGTGCATAGTTCGTTCGGAATGGTAGGAAAAGTTTGAGTCAACCGGAGACTTTCTATGGCATTGTGAGAAGCGAATAGATGGCGACGCGGCATTGCCTCACAGCCACAGCTCACAGCGCAAGCCTTGCCGCGGCGACGTTGTCGTCGGGCGAACGGAACGTCGGGTCAGGGGGGGTGCGGTGAGGCGGGACGCGGGGTGCAGTGAGCTGGCAGGCGAGGGGCGCGGCGACTGTGTGCGCGCTCGTTGCACGTGCACTCACACAGCTGCGTGGTATAATAACATCGCGTAGCTTCTATCTAGCGCTACAGCTACCTACGACGAACGTTGTATTATAACGAACTATAAACGGGGTAGATAGCGTGGGGTGCAGCTCTGTTTTATAAGGACAGAGCGAACGAGAAAACATGCTGCTATTCAACTGCTAAAGCACGTTAGAAAGGATATTCTACAGTATTTCTGTAGAATATGCTTTCTATCTCTTCTATATCTTTCTATCTAATATAATTTGGTAACAATAGGAATCCCATTTGTTTCTTGTCTTTAACAATTTTAAAAATTTAATGCTTTATGTTTTGAAGTGTCCTGTATCAACGATAAAATACATGGAATGTTACAAAGGAGTACCATTGTCGGAAGCCGTTTGGTCTGATGACGTTTTGAAAGCGTTCTTGACTTTTGGTATTTACGTTCCGAATCACAAATAAGTTGTTCACGTAGCGACTACGATTGGTATACAGAATAGAGTCGAGTTCATATAATGAGATTCTACTTGCATTTATTTTTATACATTCCAATACGAGAACAATGATTGTAGAAATGTGTAAATAAAGACGTGTGTGAGATTTTTACTACGAGACGTACATAGTAGTATTTTTTGTTGTTCATTCATAAACAGACCGTGAAGAGGTGTCGTTAATCTGCTATATCAAATTCGAGAGGCGCCGATTGAATGACCGATTAACCATTAACGTTCCTTTGAGCACAATAGAGCACGTGATCGGTGCTCGGTAATTTCATTCATTCGAACGAAGGGTGTCCGCGGACCTGTTCGCTCTAGTTGTTTATGGTTTTAAGATTAGAGATCTGTCTGACATAGATAAGGCGTCCTGCATTTATTAATTAGTATTCTTTTCATTCACTCGCTCAATTTTTGTACATTAGTTTTCTTAATTGTGTCGATTTTTGCTGTCAAAATGTATTTTTTAAACTATAGCGTGTATGATTATCTAGTGCGGAAAGTCATTTATATAATTTGTGATATTTCCATGCATTATAAGAGTTGTTTTTTAAAGTTGTGCAAAGATAATATGAAGCAAAAAAACTGGCCGATCGTATTCGGCGTTGGATTGTGTTCGCAAAGCAAGAGCCAAGGCAGCGAATGGTTCTCCATGATAGTGTCTGTTCATCGGATAGTCCTGTAACTTTATTGTTTCAACAAGACTGGTATGTACAGTGTATAAGATAATTATACAATTATTATAGTCTCATATATGAATGATTTTAGGTACAAACAAAACTTAATACATATGTTTATATTGCATTCACAGTAGAACAACGAGTGATTATCTTGTCTATTTGTCTAACCTTCATTACCCCGTACTTTGTGGGGTCGACACACCATGTTTTTGTACGACCATTCGTCGTTTCGTACTGCCATACCTTAATATCTTTAAAGATACATCTATCGTGTTCCTCCATCACTCTACATCTTACTTCTAGTAAGTATGTTTGGTTAGCATGTATGATTTGGTTCCATCGTGTCCCATATAATGGTTTGTGTGTGGCAACCCTGGCGCTCCGTTGGCACGCACATTTCCGTGAGCGGCGAGCGGCGGCAGCGAGGCCGCGCGCGTCAGTGTGTGTGTATGTGTGCACGGCTTGCGGCGGTGTGCGCGGACCAGTCCCACATCCTGTTCGCTCGCCCGCGCCGGCCGCCGTCACCGCTCGACCAGCTTCTGATGCGAGCTTTTTATTTCACGCCTCGCTGTTGCGCTCGATACGATTCATATTCCGTCCCAAATTTTACGTTTGGATCATTTCGGCGCAAGAAATAGCTCAGGTCATATAGTCATTGTTCATGAGATCAAATATTAAGTTTAATTAGTATTTGAAATGCTTTCGGAAAACGTCTTAAGATATTAAGGAAATCAGCCAGATGTAAACCAGGAAATTACAAAGGGATAGTGATATGACACAATAGATTTTTTTAGACCTAAACCGAGCAAAGAAAACACAGACATTTGTCGAATAATGTGAAACAAGCGCCGCCGGGCGCGCTGTACAGCCAGATAAAATTTGTAAAAGTATGCTTTGTATGTGATAGTTATATGAACAATATTTCAAAAGTGGAAGCTATCTAAAAATCGAAACACTGGCCGATTCGGAAGTCCTTTACGAGAATATACTCGAACAATGATTTAAATACAGGAAGGTTAAGCCACTTACACTAAGAACAAAGGCAACAAGTGTCATAATGACGGCGTCGAGCGGACAGTTATGCAACCTCATATAGCAGTTAAATATAATGCGAAGGTGACGACAAACAAAAGACGGACGAGCGAGACGTGCGGAAGTAAACAAAAGGCATCCCTCAGGAATGCGTTCCCGCATAAAGGCAAGGGGAATTCCCGAAAAGCATTGTTTACGATGCGCGCGGCGCGTGCGGGACGTGGCGTTATGCGTTTATTCCAATCGCAGTCTTGCTGCAGTGCAATGAAAGGGAAAATTGTATAGTTTTTGTTAGCGCGAGATGACGCACTGCTTCCCCGAACGGCCGTCGGCTGAATGACGGGAAAGGAATGCAGGCGACGCCGCTCCGCTCATCTAACCATACTCAGCGCAATTGACTCAGCGGTTACAAGACTCACATCTCCATTGAATATACACATATTCAAATCAGAAACTTTTGTATCTTTTCTTAGACATTATTGAAGACTATTCTGTATTTTTACCATGACTATCTTTACGAAATGCGATATAACTTAACATCATAGACGACATTTTATTTATACACAAAGAAACAGAAAACTTAAGCTAACTTTAATAGGTCAAAATGTTAATTCAGAATTAATTAAAAGGTCGATTAGCAAGTTTACATACGCGATGAGTGTTAATGCAGCGACTGTCAAAGGATCGCAGCCGGTTCAAGGCGCTAGCGGCGTTTAGCACTGACATTGGCTACGCTACGCTCCTACCGACGAACATAAATCACCTGAATTCGCGGAGCGCCGGCGTGCGGTTTTCCAGATAATAAATCAGAGGCCTGCGGGCAAGAGCGTGCTCCCAGATAATGACGTCACGGCACACCGGCACGCACCGAGCATCCCCGGAAGAGAGCGGGATAAAATAAAAATGTCACGTCGCGATCGGGCGCCGGGCGAGACGATCGTGACGAGCGTGACGGGCGCGACGCGACGGGACCGCGCCGGCACACATAAACGACAGCCAATAAAACTTATTTTTATGTTTTTCGCTCACAATGGCCGCGCGAAGGTCGAGTTATCTAAATGGGTCAATACACTCGGCGTACTACGAGCGCGGAACACGTGCTCCGCGATTGTAAATAGCGAGATATCGGCCGATTGTTGCACTGATTAATGGGGGGCCGCGTAATGACTCGCCGCCCGCGCTCCTGCCCGCCGCTTGCCATTCATCGCTACACTATTATTATTGTACCGAGATGGTACCGTTAGCGACATTAGGGCGATAACCAATGTCAAGGTTGCACTTGCTATGCGAATGCGGCCGTCCGTCCTTGCCAAATTAAGTGGATACATACGAGTGCGACGTTTACGCTCCTCGTTACCGCGGGCCTGATTTGTTTCTATAAACACAGATACTGTATAAGACTACGATTTACATGATGCATTGACTCGTCAAGTAATTTTTTTAAATTGAAAACAAGAATCGAACAATCATCTATTCGTTTTACACAAGACAGATAATTTTAGGTCATTTCAGGCAACTAAGATTCTCTATTATGTTTAACCAATTTACTGTGAGTGTAACTAAGTCTTTTCTTTATCACAATATTGACTGTATGTAAGAACTCGAAGTATATTAGTTAAATTGATTACGAATTAATAGAACAAAAAACAATTATGATTAAAATGATACATTACACACTCCGTAATATATTTTGAAGATTGTTTCACAACATTGTTTCTGTTGTGTTTGAAAATATAAAAAAAAAATTGAAGTGTGTCTCGTTTCTTAAAGAAATATATACAAGAAAAGGAAAATCTCTTTTTGTGCACCAAATTGAATGTTGTACGTCGGTATCTACGTTTTAGATCAGACATATCAAAGATGTTAACACATTATCGTCGTGAATCCCGGGGGCGTGAGATAAGGGCGAGGTCACGCTTATCAATGACGGGATCTACATACGCGCGTCGCGGTCGGCCGCGACATCTCGCCCATTGAGAAGAGCCTCCCCGGCCCGCCACCCGCGCCCTGCGCCCGGCCCTCGTCTCGCCCTCGGCCTCGGTGCATCGTGCAACAAGTTAGGCCCTCTGACGATCTAAGAAGTAACCAATCATTGGACATGCCGCCCGACATTCCAATATACCAATTCGTAATACTCAGATGCGATGCTGTCCCCAGTAATACATATACTTAAAAATTTTGTATCTAATATTTATTCTTAGAGATGTACCATCGTATGCAAGGGATAGTGCATAATTTAAATAAAATTCCCGTAAAACATGGCGGTTCAAACACATTTTCAGGAACGCGATGTCCAATTAAATATGGATGTGATTGAAAAACGCGTGTCCGGTAACGAGCGTGTACATAATTGGTAATGGGGGGAGTTAGGGGAGGGGGAGGAGTGCCGTGCGGCCCGGAGTGACCCAGTTGCGTTGCCGGGCGACGGCCGGGGCTGCGCAGACCCTGCGCCTCGCGCCCCGCGCGCGTCGATCCCCCCTCCATGCTAAATAACCTGCCCGAAAGCGACACCTTCACAAAGGTCGTTCAACCGTTGCAGGCCACTCGCTCCTGATTTTTCAACAGCGATACACGAAACGCGAAAAACAATAACCGACTGCGCGACGCCGCAATACGAATGCAAACATCATCCCTAATGGACAACTTTAAGCAAGCATCGTACTCTTCCAACGTGGTATTCCTACCAATACGTATTGCGCGGGCCGCTGAATTTAAATTAGTGTAAGCAAGAGAAGTTGCTACTTTTGTTGAACGAAATAGAAAACTTGCGAGCGAATAAACTTAATTGTTGTAAGCCGGGTTCGGCGACTGCCACCCCCTGGCTCGCGACTCGAGGGCGCGAGGGGTGGGGGTGGCGCCGTTGTATTTCTCCGAACTTGGGCTAAATTTCACTTTCTCTGAAGACGCTGTGCGTAAAATCAGCCACCCACACCCGTCGCTCTTACTATGAAACTTGAAGATATTTTTTTCGTTATTTCTCGAAAAGCATAAGAACTGCGAAAAAGTTACCAAACTCGTGGTAATCTTTCTAGTTTACCTGCATCTTCTGATGCGTAATATAAACAAAATATTTAACACGATAATTTTTTTATTTCTTGCTAATTAACAATAGTTGATACGGTAAAACTTTTCGAAGTGTTACTCCACCGAGTATTTTCCACCCTCTATGAGACGTTGTTATCTAGGTAGGTATCTTACCGTACCCTAAGCGAATAAAACATAAAAAACGTACGTCAAAAAAAGTATTCGCAAAAACCCTACCTCCTCGCCCGGGTTATAAGCGAAGGCGGGCGAAATGTCATCGGAGAGTTAGATACTCTACGCCTTCGAGATTAGAGTATGAAATCGTGTGCCCGAGCTCATAAAGTCGCTCGGCTGAAAGGCGAGCACACGAGCGTGGAGCTCTAAAGCAAAATGAAAGCCGACTCGCTCTTAATTCACCAGCACATGGATAGGGCGTACGGGAACGTCGATAGAGCTCCCCACGCCGCCCGTCCCACCCGCCGCCATACACCCCCGACATAAATAAGGGAGGTCGACTCCGCTCCGCTTAACGAGAGACCGAGCACCCACCCCTGCTGGAGGGGAGAATTAAGGGGGCTGTGGCGAAGGACGAATTAAGGAGATGAGAGAGCACACGCTCTCGAGACGCGAAACATCGTGCCAGTCAGGGAATTAAGGGAGAGAATTCACCGCTAGCAGCCCGCCGCGACATGCCGTGCCATGACGTGCCGTGTTCTGTGCGCCTTTGCTGTTTACTTTAGCTTAGAAAAAACCTATTATATTAAATATCCACCACATACGTTGTGTGTATTTTATATAGTACCTATCTCTATAAAGACTAGTGAATTACCTAAGTAGACAGAAAATTATTGGAAAAAATATTTTAATGTTAATTTTTCAACACCTTTAGTATAGGCAAGTAACTTTGAACGGCTACGAACCCCATGACGTCACCGTTGCCTATAGTAGCACATGACTCATCTTGGATAATAAATAACTAACTATATCCCCATTGACTTAGGGTATGTTTTCGTTTAAATAGATGAAGACTCTTTGTCTTTTCGTTCGTCGCCGAAGGATAATGGTCCGTATTTCGTCAGTGTTACGGTTGCTTCTGAGCAATATGGAGGAGGTATAATAATATTCTTGGGGTAAAGGGTGGGTATAAATTTTGTATGAAGGTAGACGAGAGGAGGGCGAGGGGCGAGGTAGAGACGTCGCGAGGGCGCCGCGCCGCTGAGTCACAGGCGGACCGGGCGGGCCGCGCCGGGTGCACATATTGTATCCACCGCTCACATGTCACAAAGTTCCTCCGCATCGGAAAACTTTGTTAACGTCAAACGACCACGTGGCCTTCCTTGATATTTATATATCACCCGCACAGTTTCCCGCGCGATCTCGCAAACGTTTTTTCACATGTATTGTACTAAATTTGATATTATTTTTTACTTAAAATTTAAAAGTTAGTGCAACTGTGTGTAATATTTAATTGAAACAGAGATGTATTCGTTTAATATTAAAATACGAATTAAACTATTTTATTTTAATCATCAACTAGCAGCTTTTTTACTTATCTATTGTACAATTTTGATAACAGTGTTGTTTGGAGCTCAAGCTATATTTGACGTATTCCTATACTTACCAATCACGTTAATTATAATTCCATATGTCTCCAAAGATTTTGTGTGACCAGTGATTTATTTGTTAAAATAATTTCGTATTATTACTAAATCAAAACCTACCTCACATCGCGTGATATATAAATATAAATAAATATATAACAGAATTGTGTAAGCCACGTTCATAATTACAGGCAGTATCTGGTGCGGCAATCGTGTTACATCGGACCATCACCTTGAAGTGTGATAAGAAACGCCTGTGATAAGAGATACGCCGCTTGCTACATTGACGAACTGCGTTTTAAATTATTTATCACTACATTTTGTTATGATATTAAAATTTTAATAGATATAGGATTCATGATTGATGAAAAAACTGTTTAATATTATAATAAATAATTGTTTCTCTGTATGAAAGGAAATTTATTAAAAATATGCAGTTCAAAAATTTGAAGTTACCAAACCTAACCTGGACATAGGGGGATAGATTAATAAGGGAATTATAGTAGAGAGTATCGGAATGTTTAAAGATTTTAAACAATGTAATATTATTGAACTTTTACTTTTTAATGTTATCTAAACTATGGAGACATTTATTCAATTATGTTTTTGTTTGCTATAAAAAAATTACAATAAAGCATTGATGAGCGTGTCAATAAAATAGCAGAAACATATATTTTTTTTACATTCAAATTGATACCCGTCGGAATGATAACGCATTGTGATGGAAATTATATATTAATGCGGCATTCGTATGCGAGGTCGGAACTAAAAACATCGCGTTAGTAAACAACGATGACTAATTAGCTGTCAGCAATTACGTAAACAAATATTGATAATGCCAAATATTAAATAATAGTTTGATGACCTTAGAATAACTCGTTGTACTAGGTAAGCGATGCGATATGATGCGACAAATACATGACCTATCGCGACGACGCTTTACATAAAACACTTAGACCCCATTTCTACTATGAGCAGTGGATTTCAACCGTGCAGCCGGGACTGCGCCAGTGGAAATAGTACTACATTGACCATAGAGATGATAGTCATTGACAAAGTTGTTTAACACTCAAGCTTTTGGTTCCTTGAAGTTTACTCGTAAAGCTAGACAAGTGTCTTTGTTTCAATCTGATTAGTGAAATATTTTGCTTGTATAAGTACTGGATACCTTCTCGAAATCATTCTCGTTTATATAATATGTTATATAATATTTATATACCTAATTGACATTGACAAAGATCCTAATTTTGCCAGGTAAAAGCTTTTTAATCAATTGTAAAACATTTACATTTCGAATAGAAGTTTTACCAACTTATCAAGTAAATCGTGAATTTGGCACTGAAGGGAGCATCCAGTAGACGCGTCCTCGCCGGCGAACGCCTTGCTACTGAATCTCATTCCTCCTACATTATATACCAAACTGTGTGAGGGTTGCCACAGTATTAAAACCACCTATATATTTAATTTTGGATAACATTCATCAAAAGAAATATTTACAGCAATTTGTACTAGTTATGAGAATCTTTTTATTTCTACTAGAGGAACATCTGATTGGCGATTTTGCTATAATAGACATGTTGGTACATGTTTTTGGTCAGCACATTATCTCCGGTATCATGATACTCACCAAGATATCAAGAATTAAAGCAGAGACAGAAATATACGAATGTAAAGTTAAAAACCCTTCGTAGAAAAGCTAGTTTGACAATAAATCGTGTATATCAGGTAAAACTTCAGAGCAAGTGTAAATATAACTAAAGTTCTTTTATGATAAATTTCCATGAAAAATACACAAATGTATGTCAACAGCATAGAGTTTATTATGAGAATTTTCAATTAAACTCTTCGTGGCTGCAATTAACAAAAAAGATAAACATCGTCGGCAACCCTGGCTGCGTACAGGGGGTGTGTGGCACGGGGGCTGCGACTCCTCTCCACCGCCACTAGCGGGGGGCGATATTACAAAGCGCGGGAATGAATTTTCGCGCGCAAACTTATCGCATTGCTTTTTAACAGTCCGCGAGTCGAGCGAGCGACGGAGACGCGAAAACAAAATAAAATTCCACTTGTACACTTTTCAGCTCGGATTCCCTTTTCATTGCATTTCATTAACGTTACGTTGATAAATTTACCCCGAGCCGTAACCTTTTTTTACTCTGGTTTTCTAGTTGAATTTGTGTCAATTCAGAACCATGTTTTTTTTTTGTTCTTGTGCGTTTTTTTAAAACGATGTTACTTTTTTATTCTTCGCAACATTCATCTGGAAAAGCTGTCCCAGTAAATATTTAAAATTTTCCCGAGTACTGTTGACATTTTTCAAGAGGGGTAACTTTAGTCGTGTTTTTCTAACTGCAAAAGGGCAAGACGCGAAATACTCTGTAATTAAAGTTTATTTTCAATGTCAATATTAAATATTGTATTCGTATTGCAGCGGATATTTGTCAGAATACGTATTGAAGCGATGCACCCCTCGGTGTTAGGGTACGCCCGGGGAGCGGACAATAAACGACCCCCGAATTTGGGACTGGGATTGCGATCCGTTATGCCATTGCCCATTGCCGACTTGCAGATTAGGTCTCGATATATTGTTTCGGACCCCTGATAGACAAACTCGCTGATACTTTCATGGTTAGGTCTAGTATATGTATAGTCAAAAAAAACCCATTATTTGTGCTTTGAAGTGTTTTATCCGATAGTGTATCAATATTGGTGATGGGCATCTACAGCGGCAGTAATGAGCGACCCGAGCGACCACGGCCGCTGCCACTGCCGCTTTGCATAAGTAATGACCGGTCCCGGCCTTCCCCGACCGCCTCGTCCCTCCTCGCGCGCCGTTGCCCCTCACCCCGCCCTAGGCCTATCGATTGCGGCGGCGCGAAGGCGGGCCGCAGCGCCGTAATTGTCACACCGAGCGAGCCGCCACACCCCCGCCCGCCCAATATCGACCTTAAAACCGTCGCATAGGAGTCGAATTACGCCGTCCGGAGCTCGGATTGGAAATGTGCTATATAGCTTGCTGCGCTAAGTTTGGAGGCGGCTCGTAATAGAGCCTTCGAAGAGTCTATGACAGAGCTTAATTAGACAGGCGCGCGATACCAACAAATGGATTTTACTCGTTCGATGTTTCGGCGCGAATTAAAGCTATAATTGTGAGTTTGTTCAAAGGATTTTATATTTATACGACGGAGAGCGAGCGAGCGTGGCGCAGTGTTTGCTCGCTCTATTAGCGGGCAGACGCTGACGCCAGCGCGGTGGATTGGTGACCGCCGTTCGCCGCGCCGGCTACCAGCAATATTGTTCCACATAGCGTTGTACAGCAATGCGGCGTGCTTTGTTAATTTAAGAACTACTGTTGCTTATAAACTCTTTAAGGATAGTTTAGTCGAGACTCCAGCTGGAATTTGTCATCTGGATAACAAGCAATGTTGTCACTGCCAAAATTATAACACTAAAATAATTAATAAAATACATAATTTAAAATTTAAAGGTTGTTTAGGATATGAAAACATAGTAGTTCCCTAAGTTTGTAACTCATCAGCCTCGTGTCAGCAAACAAGGGAGCACTGTAAACATGATCACGCGCACCTATCTAACAATCGAGAGAAGTGCAGTAGTATCGTTTGAATTAAAGCCGTCGTCTAATCGAGCTGGGGTTTTTTAGCGCAACGCGCGACGAAAGTATGGAGAAAGTGGCTTGACGCACACACGCGCGCGACTCACGCGTGACAGCCAACAGCCGACAGCCGACAGGCCGCAAGGCGCATTGCGGTGAGCGGGCGAGCTGTGCCGTGCCGGTTGCAACACCCAGCCATGAGAAACGGCCCCCGAGTCCGACACCGCCTTTCCCGACACGTTCGCTTGCCCAACACTAAATTGCTCACCGACGAACACTGCGACAGTTTTGATTCTGAAATCCAGAATTTGAAATTCGAACTTTTTTTTTTATTTTCACTCAAATCTTTATTTTCTTTGAAATATTTGTGTATGCTATAGACAAAAACAATAAAAAAAATTTAAGTGCCTGATTGGATTCGAATGCAGCAAAAATGTCTTAATATTCCGATTATTCCAGTAAAATGTGGTAAAAAGCCAGGTTGTCGCTGCTCTACCTAAGCCGGTATGAAAAAGAATACGATTTCTTTCTTCGATCTTTCATTCTTTCATAATAGAATCATAGAAATGTTGCCATAACATCTTTTAGCTAACACTACACCTCAGATATCCATTTATGACGAGAACAAAGGAATAATAAAGGATGAGTATGTCTTATTCTTACGCGTGCCTTTCTTATTCACGGTCACTTGCGGTAGATGTCGCTGTAATAAAAATTGTGAAGTTTGAATGTCAGGCATGTAGATCAAATGATCAGAAGCAATTGGTAGAAGGGCCGTCTAATCAGAGAATGCGGGTCGCTCCGCATTACCTCTAATATTCAATAAGATTCCACAACCGAGGCACCTGTTAGTTGTTCTTGAAGACAATAGACATTGCTTTTGCGATTGTTACGGATGGTTAAGAAATCGCTATTGTTTTGCGGCGTTTGCATGACATAACGAGATAAATAGCTAGAGACCTCATGAGGTCGTTTCGAATGGTAGTTGTTAATAGCAGGCTTATTGTTTTAATATAAAAACTCTGGCCATCGATGAGGTGTGATATGGAATTTTTTAAATCCTTCTTTCGTATTATTTTACATCGAATGTAATAGTCAAGTCCCTTATAGTTTTGTTGAGTTTTGGCGATTAAATTACTAAAACGAGACACACGTAGCTTAAATTTTTGCACTTCACTGCGTCATTGGGAAGGTATGGCGCATAGCAACCGATTAATTACATAAAGTGAGGGATGAAAGGACGATCAGCTGATCTGAAACGCCTATAGTGTTGTAAATAATTAAATTGAAAGGTTGAAAAATTTCAATCCCTCAGAACAGTTTTACTTAAATAGTACATCATTCGAAATGAAACTTTTATATAAAATAGTAACAATATATTATCGTCCATAATTAACCAATTTTTTAACACAATCATAGTAATAAAGTATGCAGGTTTTTTACGAATGCATTGTGTTTGTGTAACTGCAAAATGTGCTTTGTCATTTGTGTTCATTGCCAAAAACCTGTAAGTGGTGACGTCACGGGCTCCGGGGGTACTAAAGTAGATTGAGGTGGGCGAGGCGGGGTGGGGTTTGGCGGGGAGGCGGGGATGCTGTGAGATCGTGTGTAGGGGGAATCTGTCGACTCTGCACCACTACTATGTTACATCGCGACTCGAAAAAGAACTTTATATTCATTACTTTATTTAGCAATTAAAACAAATAGAAAATTTTAATGCAATATTTATGGCTTTCATATCATAGTTCATAAATATCAAAAAACAAGTTCATATGTGTATACGCAGATATAGTAGGTATTTTGTGAAAAAATATTTACAAAATAACGTTCTAAGTACACCCATGTTCTAAAATAATTAAAAGGTTTTTAATTGATTGTGTTCCATACTGAAAGAAGTTCAAAAACATCAGTGCCAAAAAAATTTTCTAGTTGTATTCGAGAACTGTAGCGAGTTTGTTGAATTGTGGTAGGCAAATGGTAAGGGAGATCAAAAGACAAGAGTTGGGGTGAGGTTAGGAGGCACCCCGTCGGCAACATGTCTACACCCGCGCACTACATTACTATTATTATCCTAATACGAAAAAAAAACTGAGATAACGCTCCATCACCTTTGTACTAATCAACTATAAGTAGTGTAAGGAAACAATGAACTTAATTTTTCGCTAAAACTGTCTAATGTGAAGGCTTTGCATCGATATCTAAATTATTTATTTATATTTCTTTTATTCTATCCTGCACAAGAATGTATTGTGAACCTTTTACAGTTTACAGTAATTATAAATTCCATCATATAAAGACAAATAGACCTATACCACCTTTGTTTTATGCTGATGTTTTGTACACAAAACTCAAAATTGTGAATTGATAATACCGCTAACGAAAATTGAGACCTACATTCGTAAGCCTAGGCGATGTTAAATTTTGTCCTATTGCAGAAACTAACACATAAGCTGTATAAAACAAAACAGCAATAAAATAAAATGATGAGAAAAGCTAGAACATGCTCCCCCCGCCCCCTTGCGGCTGATTACGGCTCGGCGCTACGAAATAAGAATGAATTTTTAATGAACACCCCTCTCACCGCCCAACGCTCCCCTCATCTCCCCCTAACGCTACGCACTTAGAAGATTAGTCCCAGGAGCTTCTACTCAAATGACTAACAACAATCTCTCGTACACCGGGTCACAGACGAACCTCTTTATGATTTTAAATGTTATGTGCTTTTTGTTCTTTAATTTTTTTTACAGATATTAACTATTCTATTATGAAATCATCTAACAAACAATAAGAGACGAAAATTTAATTTCTTTATATTAAATGTAGATTCCGTTGAACACCAACAACAAAAAAGTAAAATATGGTAGTGTCTCTGTTATGGAAATCAATTTATATTGATGTTATTAAGGCATCAGAAAACGATTACCATCATATGCGTAATGAATTTCAAACACACCGAGCAAAACATAAACAAATAAGTAAACAAACAGTTGATTAGCATCAAAGCTAGCACAGTTACAGTGAACCGACCGACCGAGAGCCGGTAACAAAATAAATACATATAATCGTTTCTCGCGCCTCCAACTCGCAAACTCCGGCGAGGCAATAAAAGATAAGTCGCCGCCCGCCGCAATGCAATAACAATGTAAATACAGTTTTATAGTGTAAACAGAAAGAGCGGCGTGACGTAGGCGCTACGTCAGAGGGAGGCTACGTCACGGGCGTGACGTCAGCGCCGGAAGTCCGCAGATATATTTACAGCTGCAGCGCCGGGACGGACGGGCCGGGTTCAATGTCGGGCGGCGCTATCTATCCATCTATCGGCCATCAATCAACTGATAGTCGCGGCTCTCGCCGGCTCGCCGCCCACTGACCCGCCGCACTCTCCACTCGAACCTAAATATAGATCTAATTACCGTTAGATAGCTCTCTGTTACGTCACCGTTACGTGGACGCGTAAAATATGCACGCTCATTACACTGCATTAGTGTAATGAATGGATCCGATCGATAAGTATCGACATTGTTGCGTACGCTAAGATACGATCGCAGCGAGAAATTAATTAGTTCGTTCTTATCTTTTCTATTTCCTGTAAAATAGATGGAAAGTCTGAATTCTGATCGCTAAACAATGAAAAACTAGGGATTAACTTACACGCAGACGCATTTTTTAAATTCAATATAGGATTTGTTTTTGTGTCGTTTTTTTACACAGTCTGTTGATAAAAGTATGACTACTTCGACTCATGTCATCCTAAAACGTGCGGCTCAGTTTTGCCCGGTAAACATTTACCAAGAAACAATATCAAACTTTGAAAAATAATAAATCAAATACCGGTCGTGATTCGTCCTTGACTTAGATTTTTATCGATAACAAAAAGTCAATATGACAGCCCTATGTAACGACGTGCATTAGAATTCATTCATCGATAGTCGGGATCGGGAAAGTGTATCGATGCGGTGCGTGACTAGCGCGGCTCGACGCGGCGGTGCACCGGGCGTCGCGTCGGGAGCAAGGCCGGCGATGTTTACAAACTTCCGCCACGAGCACTTGTCACTAGGCCCGGTGGGCACACGTGGTTAGCTACGCAAATACGAGCCCTCGCTAACATTGTCCCACTTAACCCGCCCGCCACGGCCGCGTCTAGACGCGAGATACGATCGTTAATAGATTGATTGCTGACGTGCTATCGCTCGATTATCTGTGACGAGCCGGCTACGATCGTGATTGTATTGCGTAACGAGGTCGTTATCCTTACAGTAAATAAGCTATTTAACTACCTACTCGCATACGAACAAGATCATATATGGATCTACAAAACATGAGTACTGCAGTTCAATATGTTATCGATAATTTCTCTATCGTGCGTTTTAAACGGAGACATTTTCGTTCTGTTTTCATGATATTTATGATAATGACACATTATTGACAGATCATTATGTCGCTAATGGTCAGTGAAATTAACTAATAATTAGATAAACTCACTAGCTTGTGCTAAATACAAATGATTTGTCTTAGGTCAGGATGTGTCTACATTCAATAGTTACGACAATTTGGTAATGATAATGAGAATTGAGATGAGATTTATCAGTGCTTAGAAGATACACAATGCATAGATTAAAATAAATGTCAAAAAAGAAGAATGTGATCTTAAATTGGGGAATCTCCCGTACCCCTGTGTTCGGCGAGCCCTGCACGGGGTGGCGTCGAGGGGTGAATGCATTGGGGTGCGGCCGCCCCCCGCGGGCCCCTTCCTTCACCCCCCGCTGCACGGTAGGCGCGTAGTAACTGCAATAACGGAGCAGTGAAAGTGTCGCGGAGCGCTTCAACCGTCAATGGGTGAAGACGTACTCCCTTCACCCCTCCGTCTTGAACTCAAACTTGTAGTTAATAGTAAGACACACGTTTACTCGCGCCCCGTCGCATCTCACCGCAGCACACCTCCACGCCACACAATAAAATAAATCACTGCACTGAAGTACGATGCATTTCACAAGTTTATTTAATCAAGAACGTTCATCTCATACTTCTGAGGCTTTTACTTAATTAGCGACAGTTTTGATAACATTTAATGCATCTAACTCAGCAGTTAGCCAGTTGTTACATATTATGTACAAACTATAACATATAGTATGAAGACTTCGATATTGATTTCCGAATCGATCGTGTATGTAGGCCGAGCGACGTAAACGATGACGAGTGTTGCTGCAAGTGACAGTGACTGCAAACAAACGAATGGAACGCAGCGCTGCACCACGCCATCAGCTCCGGCCCGTGAATGAAACGGAACGTAAATTGAAATGATATCGCGTGCCATAATCCAGCATGCATTAATCTCGCTCGTCCGAGAGTTGCGTAATGCGGAACGTAAACGCAAGCAAACGGCTCAAGTTCATCGATCGCGCGCTAAATGTGTCGCACGTTGTTTTGTTTAATGTCAAAACATTGTTACATAATGCGCGAGTTAACGCACCGTGGGAGCCACGTGGCCGGCGCCGACCGCCGCCGCCGTCCTTCCGATTTCTACGTCACCGCGTTTATTTATGAGCTTATGATTATAAAATGACGTTTACTCCGTGCCGATATCGTTGACCGGTCGCCCCGCATAAATAATAACACTCGTTCATTCATAAAATGATTAATAGTCACTCCACCTACGAAATAGATTCGTAGCGTGTTATTAATAAAGCCATTATCGCTATAATTATACCTAAACGAGATTTACACGCCGATCGACGTCTGTAGTAAAATACGATTTACAAACAAACGGCATAAATGTTTACGTTTTTATGTATGTGTGTGCGCGTGTGTAAATACTAGAGTAATTACATTTTTCAAATGCTATGAACGCATTCCATTAAACTTATCTCGCTGCGAAACATAATTCAATACAATAATGTACAATACTTCTTCCAAATACATATATGGACTAAGTATTAATGGAGATATCTGAACAATAATCTTACTAATATCATAAATGTAAATGTTTAGATGGATGGATGTTTGTTTGAAGGTATCTTCGGAACGGATCAACAGATCTTGGTGAAATTTGGCACAGATGTAAAACATAGTCTGAAAGGACACAGTCACGGACGTCAGCTAGTCATATATAATCCCGAAAATTACATACATCTAACGTGTATGACGGTTACAACATTAACGAAAGGCTCAAACTAAGGTCACACTTGGGTGTTTTAGAGTTAGTAACATTCTAACAATAAAGTTTACTTGCTCATAATATGTTGTTTACTTTGAATACATACAACTTAAAACCATTTAAAAATATAACCAACCAGGTTTATTTAATAGCTCCACGAAAACGAGGGAGTAATATTAAAAAGAGAATAGTTAAAGTTCGAAGCGAGCCGGGCGCAGGTGAACTTGACCGTCAAAAGTGGAGAGCGCTCATAAAAACATCAGTCTTATACAATGTCGTTTACATAAATTATCGCCGTCGGTATGTCTCCGCGCGCATTGCAATGTTTACTTATCGAACTTTGAGTTCAACGACATATATATTGTTTTATTGCGAGTTGTAATTGGGTCGCGGGCCGGCGGGGACACGGGAATGTATGTCTGACGGCCGGCACTTTACCAATTTTATATACATCTTCAAATTCATTCAACTATATACTACCCCATTATTTAGATTGTAAGATATTTGATTTTTTTATAGTGTCATCATTACAGTTCATCGTGTATATTGCTAAGTATTTCATGATTTAAGGCGTTTAAAACCTTTCTAGTATTTATTTTTTACTACAATATCAAACAGTCTGTAATTAAGTAAGTTACATAATTTTTTTCAAGTTAAACATATATATGTTAGAAATTAAATGAGTGAAATTGCGTTGTTAACCATTCGATAATTTGCAATTCGATTTAAAAAAAATGTGCAAAATTTTGTCATCGACGTAGTAAATAATCGAATTTAAACACAATCATTGTGTTCAGCAAAAACGATGCGTAATCGCGTAACTAAGTATAATAAATTATTACAGCACTTTCTGCTAAATGACCGTGTCATAAGCCGAATCTCCGACGTATAAAAAAACGTAAACAAACAGTGTAACTCAATAGGAGGGTAATAAAAATATAATCTGCGGCATTGAATTCGGCATACACCTGACGTTTGGAACGATGTCGTCTTTTTTTTACATTCTAAACAGGTGTTTTGCGTCCATTCATCTTTCGTGTCGTTGCCCTACATTATTGTAATTGTCTTTCAAGTTCACCGACACACAATACTTGATAGATAGTTTAAACTTTGACGTGTGGCGTAAAGCATTGTTACCTGCGTGCAATGGTTTTTTGGTAACTGATGCTATTTGGTGACTGAGTTAAGTGTCATAGTCACATAAACTAAAACACAACATTTAACACAAGAATACATATATCACAATGCGCCAAAGTTAGTTAGGACCGTAATACACGGATAGCTTAAGCAGTCCGCAGATTTTGAAGCCGCTGCTGAATGCATAAAATTGTCGGTGTACGGCAGCCCTTAATCTACATTATTCAAGTTCACCAACACAATACGTAATTGGCCGTAATCATATGTCAAAACACAAGGTCGGTTGTTGCTTTACATAATTACGTGCGTTTAGCATAAATGATAATGACGTCTCAGTCGTGCGGTAGTGAATGCATTCGTCTGTTGTTGTTATTGTTTACAAAAGTTTAACGCACGTGCTCGATTGTTAACGGCTTTAGGTGTAATTAAATACGCGTCGAGATGTTCCGCGCACGCCGCGCTGCACGACTCACGGCCTTGCCTACTCTCAGCTCTCACCGTAAATTCTTTTTTATCTCTAATCTCGCATTTATTAAGTCTCATTCGCTATCGTATATTCCACGTGGAAGACAAACTTTATAGCTGTTAATTAAAATGTTTAACCAAGTTAAGCTATAACAAGCAAACAAATCTTTGCCCTTTATATTACAGAACCAATAAGTCAATAACTCAAAAAATCTTCATAACATTAAAAATGCAACTTACATTTCATAAAAGTACTTCTAACGTTTACAAAATTTCCCAGCTCAATTCCTACAGAGTTCCGGATGACGGATGCACGTGACTGCAACAAGTCGCACTGCGCCCCCACCCTGCGACCACCCCTAGCCCCCACCCCCCACACGCACAGGCCCAGCGGTAGCACGTGGCCCGTTTTAGGCGCGTTGTTTATCTTGTCAAATATTTGCATAGAACACATGATCGGGCTTCGCAATGCCTCTTGTATACAACTTCAATCGCCACGTGCTTTCTGACAACTCGTAAAATGAAGGATTCTTCACGACGTTTCATCAAATTGGCATTAGTAGATGTAATACAAGTCTTGAAGATAAGAAAGGGAATAATTACTATAGGAAAAGTTTCACAAAGAGATTTTTTTTACTTTTACATGTCATAGACAATTATTACTTTTGGCCCCCGATGTTTTACTTCAAAAATAATCAGGTTTTTTTTTGGAATTAAAATGTACATGAAATTACATTAAAAATTTAATTTGTATTATTACAGAATTGTAATAATGTAAGTTATAAAAAGTATATTTTGGCCAGTGTATCCTTTATCAAACACTTACTTAAAAGTAAGTTAAGGTCTGTTTCGTAGAATGTGCTTTTAAATTATTAAAAAATTGTACTAATATAAAGACTATAGTAATAATTATCCAAAGGTTTGTAGAAATCAAAACAAAAACCTGGTCTTATCAAAACATATATCTTCTTGATACGATCATTAGCGATTGTAAACAATTCTTAGACATCTTTTGTTCCAATCAAATAAAGGAAAGTAGTATTCTATATTCATATAGAAAATGTTATTCAGTGGGGTTGTTTAAGATTACTTAAAAAGAAACTCATTTTTAAATTCGAGAATTCACCCAGCCGTTGTCATAGCAACAACTGCTTAAAAACTATTTTTAACTACAAAATGACAGTGAAATTGTATTTGGAATAATACAAGGAAAACTCTATAATTTTGGCTAACAAAGTGTAAACAAAAGATTTAAGTTGCCGGTTACCGCGCACTTAAGTTGTTGCCGAATTTTAAGCAAGACAATAAAGTCTCAACATAGAAAGTAAAGTGCGTTCGCGCCGGAGCCAAGTCGGCGATAATTAATGTGCGGCCGAGCCGAGCGAGCGGCGCCGGCAGCCTCGGCGGCCACAAAAAACCCGCTCCGACACAAAAACACCAGTCGCAAGAGCGGGACGTTGCTACGCGCCAGAGTGAGACAGAGGGCGCTTATTTCTGTAGGTTCTCGCTCGCCTCGAGCTCGAGCGACGCAGTTATCGAGGCGACTACAGCGCTTTGCTTTGATTTAAAACTCCGAACGCGCCCTTCTATCTATCACATGACGTTTGACAGGTCGCGGCGGAAACGAAGTCATGTCAGATTCAAAAAAAGGCGCGCACTGATCATCAAAATAACAATCTACAAAATTTCAAAGAACAAACGCAAGAAAACAGTTAAATGCCCCAAAAACAATTTTATCATAACGTTTTATTACGGAAAAGAATATATCCTAAATAGTTAGTTCAAACAAATTCGTTATTTTAAGAAAAGTTTAACAAGTTTTTACTTTCGCGAAAATGATATTTAACATAAAAATTACGAGGAGTCGGAAAAGAAACCAAATAATTATTTTTTACAAATATTTAAACAAAAATGCGTCAAATGTACCGTACTTGGTCTCTCTTGAAACGCTTTACATCTAGGGAAGGTTAAATTGTTAAATTTTATTAACTTAAAACCGCCATTTTATGATTTCAAAAAGTTCTAAATTTAAAATAAAACATTTGGATAAACCGTACAGGAAAGATTTGTATAATTCAAACACAAACTATCAACAATTCAAAAGTACAAATATGTGATTATAAACATAAAATAATCTCAAACTATTCGAATACAAGCTTAAAACGATCTACGACAGTACAGCAGTATTTAAAAATGTTTAGTCACAACTTTTGATGGAGCGAATAAAGATTTATTCAAAGTCGAAATTTATAAATTTGTACCTTTAAATTGTTTTAACTGATTATTATTGTATATATCTATATCTTACCTGAAAATCACTCCACATTTTCATGGGGATACACCATAGTTCCGATAAGAAAACATAACACGAACACACGATCAACAACTGTCAAATGTGTCACACAGCACGGCGTCACTGGCACAAGCGTTCCGAGCGGCGGCCGAGCGCAGACTGGCGACTGGCGAATGGCGAATGGCGGAGCGGAACGCGTCGAGACTAGTCCGGTGCCGCGGCGCTGCTCGTACCTCGCACACCGCAGCGCCCACCTGCGACTCGTTTCCACGAACAACGAGTCGAGAACCGATTCTACTACCGCCGCACCGCTGCCAGGCAGCAGGCAGGCAGCAGGCTTAGTGAGGTTTTGAAAATCTCACTTACTTGTAAACAGTCTTCAGAGTTATAAAAAGTTTAGAAGGAAATAGGAGCGATCGAGTTGAATATTGATAGTTATCGACGTTTCTTTTGTTTCTGAGGAGAAAAAAGAAACGTCTTCTTCAATAATAACTCAACTATAAGTAAATGGTATCTAAAGAAACTTGAATTTTGAAATAAGTTTAGATGTGTGTTTTGTACCCTTACATTAAACGTCATAAACCCGCCCCGTCTGCGCTCGTTAGAAATACCCACGTAACACCACATTTCAGCACGACACAGCCAAGGTCTTCAATTTTTACTGCGACAACAATACTGTGCCACTTCTTTATAACCATGTAGGAACTGTAGCGGTGTATGATTTTTTTAAAGAAAATCGATGCGCTTTTGCAAAATTGTCTTATTTAAAAATGATTCAACTTCAGTATTTAGCAAAGATTGTGTCTAGATAAGTGAGTCTTGTACGCATGAATCGAACTTGTCACGACTGATAACGGAAAGTGACAAAATAAAAAGCTTCCACAACAAAGTTTGGAGAGCAGGTCGCACCGGCCGGCTCGTAGCAGGAAGTTCGTAGCTGTAAAACTTCGTAGCGCTCCGTAGCGTGAAAGTTTTGATTTCAACGATTTGCGTTGCGGCGCAAAGAGGGCCGCGAGGCCGCACTCGCTCTGACCCGGTGTCATGTACAATAGCCAAATTCCAAACGCACGTCCATTTAATCACTTATAACCACCATTGCTTCTTTTGTTAAACGTACGATAGAACATTAAGTATAAAACCGGCAATGGACGCGTAAATTATCGATAGCCTACAAAAACAAACTCGAGCACATTTATCTGTTCTTACATCTCTCACGAGAGTGCGCCACTTGGTAGAACCGACTACGCCCTTACCGTGTCTTGTAAATCAAATCATAACAAAAGCTGTTCGGTTGTCGCAATACATTCCTCGTGCGGCTCGAATGGGATCGGAGTGGCGGCATAGCGCTGCAGCAATGGGCCGTGCGGCGATCGATATTGTTGCTTCGATACGGTGAAAGTCGGGAAAATTCGTTCGGCGGTAATTTTGAACAAAACAACGTTCTGAAGAACAAAGAGTACTGAATATTGTCTCTGGAAATTAATAGCGATTTCCAATTATAGTGGAAGAGTTTCTGAATACAGTAGGTAGGTATATTCGTTGACTTACTTATCGGCATGACGAAGCGCATTCGTTAGGTGCAAGTGCGCGACTGGTCAAGAATAAAACTTTTTACACAGTTATTAAAATAAGAATTTAACCTTCAAGCATATCAGTATCATTTTAATGCTTGAAGAGGGCAAGTCATGTTTATGTGACTTCAGAGTAATTATGGAACTTTTAAGAAAAAAAAGAAGTTTATGATGGATGAATACATATCAAAATTACGATCCCTTTCGCTTCTTATTTTACTTATCAATTTTTCACACCTATCCTATAAAAATATCCGTAACTTTTTTTACACGAATCTAATACAATCTGTGTTTGGTATACAAATTTTGACTGCGAAACAAACACACTAACGTCAGATCGTTACTCAGAATCGTAGCCATTGAGCCATCATCTGTAGACGTACTAACAATAACAATATGAGTCAAACGATGTTATGCCGAGCTACACTGATAAGCATTGATAACACTATAAAAATCCGCAAATATAAGTAAAAAACAATCTGCAAGTGTTCGAACGATATTTACTCTAGTTAAGGTAGATCTTAAACTTGAGTTATTATGAGGTTAAATTACACTATGTCATCTTCTGTATGTGCAGTACCACAAGTCTTCTGTTAACTGATTAGAAACATTTGTTATAATTTTAGTACTATAGAGTATTGGGAAGCTGTTAAAGAGATGTCCATGTCTAGCAACTTCCAGCAGTCGAGGAAAACAACTTTACACAGTGGATGTGCTCCTGAAGCGATTAAATCGAGTCCGAATGAGGTACGAAAAAAAAATTATACAGGATACCGATCTCTTCTTAATAAATAAATAGAAGGACTCATTATTGTGGTCAGCGAGCGGCGGTCAAATCAAAGAAAATATCAATCTAATCGTTCCTATCAGTGGATAAGATATTGCAACAATACTTTACTTTATACATTACATTATTCATATTAACAATTATTTAAAACGATATAAAAGATTAAGAAAAACTAAAAGTACTGTTTTTTTAATTATCCTGCAACGAGTAAAATACAGTTTGGAACTGTAATCAAGAGATGGCGCCACAACACTACACAGTCTTCTGCTAAATTATATTTTCTAAATAAAATTAGTAAAATATTTAAAGAAATAACCGATAAACCAAATATTTAAGTAAAAAATTTCTGTATTATAATAAAATATGAAAGTAATTTAAATTATACTTTAGTTATTATTGGGTGAAATTGAAATAATGCTCCTGTCACGAAAAGCAAGTTGTCACGAAGTGACGACACCACAGTTCACCTGTCACAAGATTGTTACACCGAGTACATAGGAGGTATGAAACTTGACTCTACACGTGCCCTAGGTATAGTGTTAGATTAGCAACTTTGTACCAGTTGTAGAGTAATGTAAGGTCTTAGGCTCTCTTACAGAATTAATATTGAAGGTTAATGACTCGATTCAAGGTCCAATTAGTTAAATCGCTAAAACATCCCGCAATGCACCTTCAGATTTATCTGCACAATCTTAAGGTACAGTATTTAGGCAACATTATAACTATTTGTGTATGTCTCATAACTGTCAAAGCCAATATAACCTAAACTTCACATTTGACTATCGTTCCTTGTTAAAGAAGATACTTGAAAACACCTATCTATGTTAAAATGTTTTGAATCAGTTATTATCCCACCTTACACTTTTAAACTATGTGTGTGAAATTACAACCGTAAACAAAACCACAATTTACGCTAAAACTTATAAATTCTGAAATATTTCTGGTAAAATACTTTTTATAGCACAATTTTATAACAGTAGCTATCCTTATTTTACTATATCACTTGAGTTTAGTTCACGATTTTAACAAGATAACTAAAAAAATGTCAAATAATAATATGGCCGCCATGTACTAATTTGAGGTTTTTTTATTTACTCAATTTACGCTTTCATTCGTTACGAAGGATTACGTGTTTGTTTTGTTCTGCTATGAATGTTGTCTGTACTTTCGACGTAAAGAAAATTTAAAAGTCAAAGTATGAAAAACATTTTTTACCAGCTCTAATTTCGATAATAAGCAATTATAATATAAATTCTATACGAGTATAAAAACAGTTTTTATGCACAAGGTGCAGTACAGCATGTGCCGGGTCCAGTGGCCGGCATGTGCATTATACGAACGCACCGGTGCAGTTTTGCACACCGTATGTCACTGATCGATTGTGAATTTTGTCAGTTTATAATACTACTAGACATATTATGTGTCACCAAATGGTTAACAAAATGAATTCACAATTTGACGAGCCATTATAATTGTGTATGAAGAGAAATTTCAAAAAATTCTTTGCATAAAATTTTTAAGTTGTATTTAAAAATGATGTCATCAAATATATGTATCACTGTGAATTTCAACTGTCGTAAAACATGTTTAACAACATTATTGTTGGCTCTTTTGTTATCATATACAATTACAGGGACACGACAATGGAGACTAGCTGATAGAAAAAATAAAATTGTTACGTTTGCCATCATACGTCACAGTTTCGTTCACAATTTTTCCGATTAGAAACCAACAAAGATCACAATTTGTCGGTGACATGAAGCTACGACTCATCAAAACGCTGAGTCCACACTGGGTGTCGTTTTACATCGCCTTGCGGGGAAGCAGGCCAATACATTTAGCTGATACTGATGCACTTATGATTATTAGGTATACTTTATACTCTTACGTTGTCATTTTTATTTGTAACACTATTATTTTAAGTATTCAATTTAATATTCTACTAAATCGGTATAGTGTTTAGAGTTTTCTAGATTAATTTAATATAAAACACTAATGTTGATGTTACGCTTTATTTGTGTAGATTAGTAAACGCTGATGGGAATACTTTTGGGTCGTGCATTTTTAAGATTTACATTGTTACTAGCTGTAACCCGCGAGTCCGTCCGCGAGGAATTTAAAAAAAACTTAATAAGAAGCCTATGTGTTCTTCCAGACTATGTTCTACATCTGTAGCAAATTTCATCCAGATCCGTTGAGCCGTTCCGGAGATACCTTCATACAAACATTCGCAATTATAATATTAGTAAGATAAGCATTACTCTTTTGTCATACATCTGCATACATTTAATTAATATTTAAGTCAATGTTTGTCAACATAAATTATGTAGAGTATTACACTATGTTCATATGTTTTTTTTGTAAATTAGTGAAAATTCTACGTGGCAAAGTATCGAATCATCGGTTGCTAAGACCGGCTACTAAAGTAAGGATCTATATACAAATCTTTACATCAGTGTTTAACAACGCGATTTAGAATTACTATTTTTTAAAGTTCTAGTCGAATTAAAAAAAATCATTAACAGGATGAGACTCATTATACGAATAATAAATATTTCTTATATAAACATAGTCATAGTATTGTGGTTCACTGAAAAGTTAGATTAGGTAAAATAAAAAATAAAAAAACAAAGACGATTCCGTCTCGTATCTGCAATCTATGCTAATTTTATGCGACCACCGAATTCGGTATTTGAGCTAAATACACTTAGTCACAGACTTACGGACAGACAGACGAGTTTTTAATATCAGATTTCGTATAATTAAAAGAAATTCCTAACGGAATGTAAGCTTCACGTTTGAGCATCAACAAGTGTCTTTACATAAAAAAGTAAATAAAATAGTCATAATACATATAACATAATGACATAGTCTTACAGCAATAAATGTACAATCGAATTAATGGTAAGGGGAAGGGTTTGGCTCCTAAAACACACATAATTCTGTAAATTAATGTATAGTATAACATTTTTTATTTATAATAAAATAGATTATTAATATACACTTTTAATTAATAAGTAAATATTGTGATATTTTTCACTTGGAATATATTTTTTTTCTTTATTGTAACCGACTAGTCACTGTTTGCCTGGAAGAAACAATTAAAATTTCACCGAGCCTAAGATGAGAGCGCTCAGAGATCCTCTTACTACACCTCGTCTCCAAGGTTAGATCTATGTATATCGTCATTATTTAGTACTGAGAATTCGCCATTCAACGATTGAACGTTTTAAGATATTGATAGAAGTTTTATTACAATTTAGGAGGTTAATAATTCCAATTTTATCTGCATCTTTTAAGAGCTGGGGAAAGTATTATTTCATATTTAACATCTTGACAGCACGTACCACCATCCAAGGTCTAGGTAAAAGAATTAACTATCCAAGGTCCCTAAAGAATAATGTTCTAAGACGTTTTGAGAGTAAAACTAAGGGTCTATCGCGAATACTTGCGATAGGTGTTTTCGACAAAAATATGTCAAAATTTGTATGAAATTCGTCTTACTTTACTAAGTTTTTAAGTTCTTAATAATTTTTTTTTTCGATTACGTCAAGAATCTCGCAAGTTTTCGTCCTAGACCCTCTAAACCTTGTTTTATAGTTGACAAAAAGGAATTGATCTAGAAAGTTCCTACATTAATAAAATTTATGCTTTATTCCACTAAAAAATTGTGGGAATATACAAAAAACAGAGATCTTAATTCTGCCTCATACATGTTTCTAAATGTTCTGTCCGGACATTTAGTGCTTATCGAAACTTGTTTAGACTTGTTTTGGCTTTTATTTGTGCTAAGAACTTAACACCGATGTTCAACTTTCATCATGTTATGGATACATTGTGATAATAGTGTGAAAAGTGTAATTTGAGGTAATTCTGGTCATCTGCAAATTCTTTGATTACGACGACAACAAAAAAAAATTGTCTAAGTTTTCTGTTATTCTTACGTAGTCATCTCGAGTCGCTTTGATGAAAAAGTTACAAATTTAGCCAGAAGGCTTTGTGCAAGCTTACTACCGCTTTTTCTTCAATTCGTCGATAAATAAATTAATTCTTCAAGTGTTGTCAAATAATTGAGTAAAACCCTGTTAAATGATCAAAAATCACTGCATATACTCGTAAAATTCAAGAAGAAACTCGTCCGACTGGTTTTTTAATATACGCAGTGTGAAAAAAAATGTAATTTAATTATGTTACAAAAAAATAGCCAATAGTTGGTTACACAATGTAGCAAAGCTAGCCAGTATGAAGTGATTCATTCGAAAAGAAAGATGGCGACTTTTTAGTTAGTTCTTTCGTTAGCTAGAATTTTATCTGTCGCCCGCGTCTCCGTCCGCGGGGAATTAAAAAAAATTGGTAGCCTATGTGTTCTTCCAGATTATGTTCCACATGTATGCCATATTTCTTGGAGATCCGTTGAGTCGTTCTGGAGATACTTTCTAACAAGCAACCATCTATCTAAACTTTCTCGTTCATAATATTAATACGATAGAGGTTTCATCTATGGAGGTTTTATATGGGGTTGGCTGGTCTGATTTTCTGTTAGTGTTATAATGGTTGATACTAGTGGAGTTAAGTGTCATTAAAAAAGGTCTGTACCGGAGGAATCATTAATGATAACGTACGATATCCTTGCAACAACGACATGCGGTTATTTTCGTTTAAATATTTTTAAGCGTAATTTTTTATCATAAAACACGTAATATGTACGTAGAATATGTACTCAAAATGTTTTATATGATTCTTATCGATATTTTTAACTATTAGAAAACCGTCCTTAATTCATCATTAAAACACAGTAATAATGTTTCTAATGTTTTCAGAATTTGTTTCACACAAAATGCCGCTAGGTACACTGGAGATGATTTATAAAATTATAGTCCCAGTCAGTGCTAAACTTGGTTGTGTAATTGTACCAATCCATTTTCCGAAAGGTTGGCATTACTGTCACCTCGTCATTTTTCCCTTAACATTGTATTGTGTAAAGTGAAATTTACCTTATGTGTAAACCATATTAACACATAGCATATGTCTTCTACCATACTATGTTCTACATCTAGGCCAAATTTCAGTGTCATCCGTTGAGCCGTTCTGAAGATACGTAATAATAAACATCCATACATCCATCTTAACTTTCGCATTTATAATACATATAAGAAGTAAGATTAAACTATATAAATAACAGCTCTACAAACCAGTTTAAAATTCAATATATGAAATTTCTGTAGAATTTAGACGTTCTCCAAAATCAAACACTCGATCTCTGTTCGAAAGGATGAAGTCATTTTAATCATTATTATCGCAGTTTTATATAAAAATACTTGTTTTTTTTTAAATAAGAGTTAGTATTTCAGCCGGCAGTGGCACGTACCTTACCGACCCACGCCACCGCCCTGTAAAGCTTTCCTTTGACTAACAACTCCTTGGTTTTCAGTCGCCGTTTATTGCTCAAGTGGGAGCTCGGGAAAATTCTCTGTTTTGTAATAAAATAAAACTTTATGAATCATTACAATATATGAATTATAATAGAGAATCGTTAATAAGTTTATCTTAATCTGAAAATTAGAAGAATTTTTTTAAACAAACTAGTTTAGCCACAGCAAGAGTCATCACGGTACTTGACATTAGGTCCTCAATAAATAACAAAGATTTATGAATCGAAATTACTTAACGGATTTGAAATCTTTATAATCTGTGGTTTAATGCATGTCGTATAAAAGACAAATCTTGAAACAAAAATCTTCGAAATTCGAAATCAAAACTCTTACTAATTTAAAAATGGCGACAATCCAGCCAGTTAACAGTTTGACATGTAAAGAGGTACTAACGCCTGTGTCGAAGCCAACGTTGGCTACAACTGATATGGAAATTGAATACTGGCCAAGTTGCCAGTTAAAAAAATAAAATTGTGTTTGCAAACTTTACATCCATATACAAGTGGACGCGTTTACCAATATCGGCAAATTAAGAGATTTATTTGTTTCTTAATGAGATATGTGTTTTTATGATTTCAGATGTTACAATTTTTTTTAATAAGTGTTAAACGCTTCTTTTGTTTGATTTAAGGCTTAGTTTTTATGAAAAACATAAAGAAGCGAAAGTGTTAGCTTTGGAAAATATTTAAATGAATAAGAAAAACATAAAATACAATTAAAAATATAGAAGCATCTACTGAAAGGTTTCTTTGTGTCCAGTAGTCGGGCAGTCGAATTCGGCGAGGTGAACGCCCCCCCTCGGCAAACGCGAGATATTTTCCACCTCTACACAATTATGTGTTTGTATACTAACTCACTAGTGCATTGACTGCTTTAACGAACGTACAGAAAATTTTTGCAGTTGCTTATGGTAAGATGAAATGTGAGGTCGTGGGTTCGAATCCAATTTCCGTTTACTGCGGGGAGGGGCTACGTAAAAAACGCCTTTAAAAGCACCAGAAAAATGGTATTGATATACTCAATACTTACCTACCTAAGTTTTTCTACTAATTTAATGGCTATTTAACAGTTTTTTATGTAAAAAGTTACACGCAACAACTGAACTCAGCTGAGGCAGTATTTACCAATATAATCAATTCAAAACGTTTTCCAGTAACTCAAGCTATAGTTGAAAAGAGATAGTTGACAAAAGTTCTGTAAACTTTTACAGGAAACAACCACTAGCGTCAGTTCTCCAACTTAACAATAACTTATGTCAACTAATTTGTTTACAGACACGTTTATATGCTGTCCTATTTAAAGATATTTCAAATATTCATAAATATAAATGTTGTTTAGTTATTTAATAAATTCTAACCATAAATCAATTTAAAAAACAAAGGGTTTTGATTCATCTTTCTTTTTGGTTCAAATTTACAAATTCTAAGAAATTATGATACCATTTAGTGTAGTTTGACAGTCCTTGTTACATAGTAGTAACAAGTTGTGGATTTCAGAGAAGAATACATATGAAATAACGTCTTCTATGTATACTTCAGAATACATGGATGACTCCTATGAATAAGGATCAATGTGCAAATTGATAATTTTACAGGAGAGGCTCTCAAAGTTTCAACCATATAGGAAAATAGGCCGTACAGGCCTTTTTACTTCAGCAAAAAGGTTGTTTAGTGCATGTTGTTAAGTAAACTAAGAGGTAGCTTTTAACATAAAAAAGTAAAAATGATCAATTTGTTACTTTGGCCCTTATACATATGACCCATCGACATAGAACTTCTTACTATCGTACTCACCGAAAAACATCTGACAGTGGACCAATAACTAGCACAGATCAATTCTGACGAAGCCTACATTATTATTCTAACTGTTTAATAAACTGTACCGAATACTGCTCCAGAATATTAATGTATAATTTAGGAATTTTGGTACTTATACTTTCGAAAAAAAAACTTTAAATTTAATCAAAATTAACTTCCGTGTTATAGTTTCAAGCGATAATAGTTCTTATCAAAGAGAAGTTACGGAATAAAGTTCCCTGTGATCCTTAATATTTTACGACAAAACTTGCGTTGGTGTCTTTTCCTCTTAGATACGAAGTCACTAAACATTTTGGACGAACACAAAATTCCATATCCTAAATTATGTTTACCTACTCTTAATATATCTACTAATTATTTAAACATTAAGTTGATACAAATGTGTATTTTTGATAAACGTTTCAATTAAAAAGAAGAAATAAATTAAGTAGAAAAAGTTAAGTCAAATTGTTGCTGAACCCAAAATGGGACAAAATATTTATGAAAATGCGGTCGGTGATTTTTCTAATTAATAGGTAAATATTAAAAAAAACTGTCAAAATTATAAAATACATAAAAATTTATTATCAACAGTAATTTACATTTCTACTGTTAGACAATAAGTGAACTACTAGTTTAACGACACCATTCAGAGTAAACTTACTTAGTGTTGATTTTGCACACTTGAACTAGACTAAAGAACGTCTTATGTGACCAGTAAACATCTGTAATAATTCGATATGAAACAATATCAATAATTTGTAGAGAAAATATTAGACTAAATTCAGGTGATCCGCAGGAGTGTTGGCGCGGTTCTCATTTCCATTATAATTGTGCGAGTCGCTGCGAGCTGCGAGACGCTATCGCACTCCCAATGTTTTCCTCTAACGTTTTTATCTGTCAGCTCTTTGACTTTGCGCGGGTTCGACCCCGACTGCGGGCGACAACGACCTTATACCCTCGAATATACAGCACCAGTTCCCGCGCTCATGTTTACGCTTGCCTGAATTTTGGACTCATTTAGCGGGAATTCGGATATTTTGGATTTAGTAAACATGACTTTGTAGATGGAAGGAACGGAGAAAATGAATAGAAATGATCATTTTCTTTGTTAATTTCGCAATAAATTTATAATTACTTTTTTCTTACAATACGAAAGTAATCATTCATTGTCAATATTAGTAGTAGTAACGATGATGACTTTAAATTCTTTCTTAATTCTTGTTTGAAAAAGTAGGTACCTCCGTATTGTGATACGGGCCCTGAAGTTGTATTATCAGAATGGGAAAATAGGTAATGTAAAAAAGGCTGTTGGTTGTGAGAGTAGGTATATTTGGGAGTGCGAAATGCGGGCGACGGATGTCGCGGCTGACGGCGGGCGGCTGACGGGCGGCTGGCGCGCGGGCGGCGAGCGGGTGGCGGCTGACGCAACGCGACCTCTTTGTCCGCGCCGCGCAATACGCAGCGCCAGCGCCACGGAGCGCCGCGGAATGTCCGCGAGCCGGCCTCGCTCGCCGCTACACTAATTACGAATGTCAAATGTTATCGCACGCAACCGTCCACACGCCGCGCCGTCCGCACTCCGCCGCGCCGCTCTTCATAATAATAAAACCTGATATTTAAAACGGAACGTCCTTCTAACGCCGTGTAGTTGCGCCGACGCCAATCTACGATAATAATAAGCCGGAGCGCCGAGATAGCACTCGCCTAAAGCGCTTCACAACTCAGTATATCTAGACGAGGCCGAAATTGAAAGCGCTGCAGCGACGCCGAGCCGCGCTCCGCAGCGCTCACATAAGTACGGCCAGTTCTATGCGCGCCTGTATAGCTATTAAATGTATATAGAATATATAGTAGTAATCGCTCGACGCAGCGGTATTATGTCGGAAATATACTGGCCGCGCCGCGCCTCAAGCCGGTTCACCGATTCTCTATTTAGTTTGTATGGGAACGTTATTTTACATTTTTTGAGATGATGGAAAGAGTTATGCAAATGTTTTTTCTGTCAAAATGTAAAGTGTAGGGTAAGCTTTCCTTGAAGCTATATGGGGTTGGTCTGCCTGTTCCAAAGTAAGGAAATAAAAAAATCCATCGAAACTTTAAAAATAATACAATAGCATTTTATCTAATTATACATCAATTTTACAATTCCCTAAATATAATATTATATTTATTAAATTAATATTCGGTCGGTGAATTAACTTCAATTCATTGTTTTCATTCCAAACCGTATAAAAAAGAATATATTTTCAATTTGTCTTTTGTGTTTTTAAAACTATAACTCTGTGTTATATTTATAGTCTAAAAATATTTTGAAACCAATAATTACTTATCCTATTATTGTAACTAAATATTTTAAACTAAAAAAATATCGTTTTCCGTTAAGCATAAAGGAGGTAAACTATATATAATCTTTTAGGTTATTAAAAGTTTTAAGTACAAAAAAGCATACAAATATTTCATATTATCTATCTAATTAAAAATTAAATAAAACGTTTAAATAGATGTATTCATAAATTTGAAACTTTTAAATGTTAAAAGTAAACGTAAACAATTGAATGTTGAAATCCTAAATAATTCCCGTTAATACAACGGAATAAATTCAAGAAATTTTTACTTAATTTATTAAAATAATTTAAGCCCTCAAAATCAAATCTAAAACTTAAAAGTAAAAAGCAACAATGTAAAAGTTCAAAAATCATCAAACCAATTTTGATCAAATGGATTCCTAACCTATGTATTTAATAAAATCTATGTTCAAGACATTTCTCAACGAGTTAAAACAATTCGATATTCTTCGGTAGTCCAGAGAAAGAATACGAATCAAACGACATTTCACACTTTACAATCAGTCTCTCTTTAGAGTACAGGCGATCAAAATAAAATGAATATACGAACTAAAAAAGCACTAAACTCCTAGAAATCATAAACAAAATGTTTCAGTTTTTCAATAAATTTACTATGTAAATAATTAAATATTATTTTATAACTTTACTGTTGATCTATTGCTGTTATTTAACAAGTATTTATTTTATTACGATTTATTACACCTTACGTTATTACTAAGCAATCAACTTTCATAATTTTCGTACATGTTTATCTCCAAGAGTAAAATAAAATCGCAAAGAGCGGTCGGCTTAAGGCGCGCGGTGTCCCTCTGTCAGCTATAGCGTGGCCTTATAGATGGTTGTTTGCGCTCACAGAGTGCGGTGAACAGCGCTCACCGCGCGCCTGTGTGCGCCGGCGTACGGCCCAGCGCGGCTGTGTGCGCCGGCGTAAGGCCCGCGTGCCCACGCTCACAGCGCGCGCACACACCGCCCCCTGTACGCTGTACGGGTGCGTTCCGAAACCGCTCTCTATTCTATCTATGCGAAGGCGTCGTATCGCCACGTATAGCGGCCACGCTCGGGGCGAGGAATTTAGAGGCGGGGGTCGTATCGTTAATTGTTATGAAGTTGATTTCGGTCCTGAAATACCAAAATAGGTATTTTGAAATAACCCCTCTTTTTCCATCGAACCTTAGTATCACGTGGACGTCCACTCTGTCCGTAATTTGCTGATTAATTTTTCTAATTGCTAACAAAATATTGCGGGTTAACATTTCCCGCGGTCGCGACATGTTCGCTCTCGTTAGCCGACTCAGTGTGAACTCGATTCCGAACGCGTTTCCATTTATTATTCGATTTTAACTTGGAAGCGTTCGCGCGTTATCATCGGACGTATTGATAACGATGCAAATGAGACCGTGACGTGCGCGCATAGGGTCTAGTATTGCACACTTTTGTAACGGTTAACGTTTTGGAACGTCACAGGTTGTGCCAATCGCGAAACAAGTCCATGGCTAGCGCATTGAGTGACCACGCGAGGGTCTTGAGGTCATGGTACTGCTGCCGTTATTGATGCCTGACATCATGAAACAACTATGTCGGTTTTACATTGATAAGAAAGTTACATAGTAATTTTGACGTAAGTTTTATCGATTGCGTAAAATAATTACAAGTTAATTATTACAACCTAGACAAACCATATCTATAGTGAATTACATAGGGACATTGGGTATTGCGATATACCTACATATAATTTTAGATTTCTTGTCATACGGCAAATAATGTAAAATGTGAATATAAATTAACACTACAACTAAATTAGTCTGAATTATCCTTATAGTGTGTGGTGATTACTGAGACACTGACTACAAACTATGGGACACTTATGTGACCTTCATTGATAGAGTTGATTCATAAATCATCAGAAATATTGGAAAATGATACATTTTGTAAAACAGAAAAGGTCGTGAAATCTTCGAATATTCCAATGTGTATCAGATTATTTTTTGATTTAAAACGACATTTTGTATCCATCTTAATAGGTTTATAATGAACAATAATTTGAAAATGCGATATCAGTTAATGGCGCTCTATTTTATATTTCGCGCGCTATTCAAAATATGAAAAACCGATTTCAAGTAAAACAACTCTCGCTGCACATGTTACTGGCAATCGTTGAATTCAGATTTTTTATGTTTCACGTTCATTGCGCAGTGGCTCGTTGTCGTTGGCTGAGTCATTGACATGCGACGCGCAAGCTACAGCCGACCAATATTTAAGTATCGTACACTCTATTATAGCACTTAACATGTTAGAAAAAAAAGCTCATATTCGAATATCTACTCCAAACGGTGGCAACACATCTCGTAGGGATGTTCTTAGAACATATGGCGTACAAGCTCTCAACTGCGCCGTTCTCTCTGCGTGGATATCTCACAATACATTGTGTGCCTCTAATCAACGTCGACTGTAAAACGGTACATCAAGCGAAATGTACGCAGCAGTCGGGGCCTAAGCATTCATTCTCTACAATTTCAAAATTGTCTTCATAATTCCCTGCTTCAGCTCTGTAAGTATTTTGAAATAATAATAAGTGCGGATTATTAACAGGAATTTAAAATACAAGAAACTGTAGGTATTTGCCTAATAATAAAATATATTTAATGAAATAAAAAAAATCATCACAATCAAAAATTGACAGTTCAAACTAGACTTGCATAAATTTCAAAATGGCTGCCTCATTACGTTACGTTCAAAAACGAAAGGCCGCGCATTGCAAAGAACATACAAGACAACATGTTTGCAACGCAGCGCGGGTAGGTCGACGTCATGGTCGGATGCTTGTGAAATTTTCCCGTCGTTCGGTCGAGAGTCGAGTCAGTCGAGTCGAGCTGACTCAGGCGAGTCAAGTCGGGCCGGTAAGCAAGTCTCGGCCTGCAAAGAATACCCCACTCCGATCGCAGCGCCCCGCCTGACAGTCGCCTCGCAAGCGTTGTCACAGACTAAAAATCAACAGTGGATAAACTTTTTATGTTACACGTACATACCTATTAGCAATCCTTTACCACCTAGCATACTATGCTAAAATGTTATAAGTATGACTTTCTGTTTCCATTAACGAACGACATGTACAAAAACTTGTTTTCTTTCTCCATTTTACAGACAGTTCGAAAGGCATGAAGATATGTTTTGTACAGGTGTTTAGTCAGTGGAGGGTATGAATAAGGTATTAAATTTATATGTGTACTATTAAAAAAATCTCCAATCCAAGCTGATTTCTACACAAAAGCTATAAGGAGTGTTTGGCCTGTCAGCAAACTCAGACTAAAGGAGTTAAATTTAATATGTATACAAATTAATAAAATTGGAGTGTCTATGTAATATCGAGAAAAAAAATCACACTTCGTACACGTGATGTATTTACGTTGTTGATAACGAAAAACCAATTGTTAAAATTTTTGTCTGTCTGTCTGTCTGTATGTCTGTCCCCTAGACCGCATTTGTACCGGGTGATCTCCGGAATGGCCGTACCGATTTTGATAGTAACTGTTGCAAACGGGCATATTAAAGGCTACTTTTTACTTATACATTTATTACTTATGTATTTTTAATGCTGAACCTTCAAAGTCGCGGGCGACCGCTAGTTATGAACTTTAATAATTGAATAAATCGCCACTGCTTAAAAATGTAGAGTTCTTTTGAAACTACCCACGTAGACTCTCTCTATATCTATCTCTTTCTGTCCACAACAAATTACGACGATAAGTTCCTCTAACCTAGTCAAGCTCAGTTAAATAGTAATAATCAGAAAATAAAAAATATTGTTACCTTGGTTTCCTTTGAAATTCGTATAAATTGCTTGATATTTTGAAACAAAGGAGCAAAAATTATTTAAGAGAAAAACTTTTAGTATTTGCAGACACGCGTCGTTAATTTTTATTAAATAAATAATTATGCTGACTGCATGAAGTGTTGATATAATAGTTTAGTTAATACAAATAATCATTACCTATATTTAAGATCTTTGACTTGTAATTCGAATATTAGAGGAATTAAAAAAAATCCTTTATGGTTAGTTTATACTCTGTGATGCGATGCGGAGCGAGCCGCTAGGTGGCAGCACATAGCTCGCTATTCACAGTGTATTTACCGTGTATATGTCGTTATATAAGCGAACAGAAAGCTACGTCGCTGGGCCACGGCGAGGGGGAGTGAGGAGGGGGAAGGGGAGAGCGGAGCCGCATGCACACACAGACGCGCAAGCACACCACGGCCGCGCGCCGCGTCCATACACACCAGGCGAACGAGCGCGCCAACCGACCGACTCGAGTCTCGACGTATTCTTATTATTATGAAAGGAGAAACGCTTTTTGTAGGGCAAGAACTAAATTTGTAGTACCATTACCGCAGCCGATAATAAAGATCGTAAACGCATTTCAGCTCGCTGAAGTTTGTAGCGTCGTTCATAGATGTCGCGTTTCCTTTCGCTTTTCGTACATTAACGTTTCCAATTTCCCCAGCTTGGACTTTGTGTCATCTCACTTTAACAGCGCTTTATATAACAAAATATATGTTTGTCAAGTTATACTTATGTATGATCATTTCTAACATTGTAAGAAGGACCAAATTTGATCTAGAAATAGGACCAAAAAATAATGCATACTTCTCCTAATATTAAGAAAATATGTTAGGAATACTAACAAAACAAATATATAGCTCCCTAATTCTTATCTTCGCACTATTGCTAAGAGCAATCGACTGTTTGAAAAATCTTACCATGTATAGATACGCTCATAAATAGTACCAATACCTAATAATAAAGATAAAATCAAAGGTAGCTTTTAATGTGACCATAGTTTAAAATACTATAGTATAAGTATAAAGCTTCATTTAATTATTAACTTTTAAAACTAAGTATAAAAATAAAAGGCCTATATAGTTAGTAACTTTATACAAAGAGTAGAGTATTTTGTACTTTAGTTATTATCGCCTTAATACGCGAGGTGGCGCCGAGGCGCGTGACGTCATCCGTGTCACAGCGCTGCGTAGCGATAAACTATATCTAGCGCTTGTCAATACTACGTACGCCAATTAAGTTCTTATTCCTTTAGCCATAAAGAACATAATAGCATGTATTTGTTTGATGGAATTTTTTTGAGTTCAAATCGAGAGCGCAATGTACGGTAACAATTTTGATACTGCTCTTGGACTACAAACAAGAGAACTCTTCCATTCGAAATGAGAAAAGAAGACAACGTTAGCAATGTTGAATATAACAAGAAAAATTATATTTACGCATGCGCTTCGCAATGTTTCCTGTCTCGTTCTGCCATGTAATATTCTCTTTGTCTGTTTCCTTCGTCTGGAAAATATAAGTCAATTGTAAAATACCTAATTGTTTTAGTTTTAGCAAATAAATGTACAGGGTATTTTAAAATAAATTTAGTATTAATACTTTCACAGATCAATTACTTATTGCATTATATTTTTTAATTTTATATAAGTTAAAGAATAAATAAAAGATTAATAATAATGTTTTGCAAGGATATGTAGTGAATTTAGAACAGAATACGATATACAGTTAAAAAAAATTGAGAATGTGTTTTGAGGTATGCCAGAAACGAAAAGTGGCGTGAATAAGTGAAATGTGGAGTTTAGGGAATAGCGACTCTATATTAGGGAGTACCTACCGCAGTCAAGAAAAGCCTAGTCAGTAAGTTCAATTTCCTAATTAGTTAGTAAAATGAAAATGCGCATCGGTAATTCTTCTTCAACTAATCGATCCCAATAATCGATCTCGAACCAGGATATTTCAATTGAAATTCATAAACAACATTATAAATTTATATGCTTTATATTATATTTAACCCACCTAAGAATTCGGAATAGCAATTGATAAACCTGATATATCAGTTTAGAAGACGATGGGAGCATTTTATTACTTCCTCCGTTGCAAAGTAATTAAAATAATTTTCGGATAGATTTAAAAAATCGAACATTGATTTCGGCCGTAAAACTTAAGCTGTCATGGCAGTGTCCTTTAGTTTGTTATTCTTTAATTCCAAATTTAAAATGAGACAGGAGTTGGTCATTCCCGCTAAAATATCACTGCACGAAGCTCGACCTCCGGACTAGCGAGTCTCATAAAACTAGGGCTGTTAAAACAATAAAAGAATTGCCAAATATTATAATAGACATTAAAAAATCGTCGTATATCGTATTATTGTAAAATCCAAGTAGAAAACCGTGTTGTTGTTAAGGATATTTCTTTGAGTACGAATATTCCTGACCGAAATCACATAGTGCACATTTATTGAACAATTTTTCGTGGAAGACAATAGCGTTTTGAATATAATTTTATGTTACCTGGACCACGTAACATACAAATTAAAAAACCTTGTTAAAGTCGGCTCAGTAGTTTCATTAACCTATTAAAAACAATCTTCCCTTATTAAATATAAAATATTAAACGGTCCCTTAGGTATAAAATCTTAGTTTTAATTTAATTAGACTCATATTTTAAATCTTGACTTACTTCAACAACACAAAAAGTTTACGGAAAATGTCAATTGAAGATTAATTTAAATTAACATTGCATTAAATACGAGTTGTATTTATTTTGTTCGTAATAGTCACTTGTGGCGGGTCGTCCTCTATTTTTTCACATTGACCCGGTCGGTGGCGGTATTGGCAACCCTGCTAGAAGTAGGGCGACTAGTACGACTGCAGCGCTCATTACGGCGTACGTCCACGGAGCGAAGCGCTTGTTCTACGGATATTCATAAATTAATTCTAAAATCGAACATAACAAAATTTAACAATAAAATAATTTAAATAATCCATTACTATCATCACATACTGGGATAAATAAAACATAGACAAATAAAAAAGTAGAGCGAACTTAGTGGTTAGGTGACAATTTTTCCGGTATTTTGGCTGCTACAATAAGCTCAGTATTCGAGGAACCTTAGCAACTTTTAGATGGTGATGTCTTGAAGCGATTCCCTTCACAATATACAATAGCCGCTAGCGAATGGGACTTCTTAAATTCGTTCAGTAATTTTTAAGTTTTTCTGAAACGAAAAATTACTAATTTATTTTAACTTGACATTTAGTTGAAACATTTAACGCTTGACCGATTTTGACAAGATACATAAGATGTGGCAAATACATGAAACAGAACAGTATTTCTTTCTATTCTTTTAATTACTTCGATTTTCCAATAAATTGGGCCTATTATCGAGCAGCAATGTACCAGGTAAACATAAATAGATAAGTGTCCGCTAAATGCACCTGGTGGCGCTCCGTGTGGCAGCGATTAGACGACAGGCTAGGACACTGACAGGTGCGGACTGGGTTCACGGTCGCAGTCACATTTTACCACCTTCTACCACCCTGCAACTGTCTATTAAAGTTGTTTGTTAGCTTTTTATTAATTCGGAACATTTTATTTCGGAACTCTACGGCGATGCTAGTAGGTAGAAATAGTGGTAGTCGCTAGCTTTTTAAAAAATCAAAATATCTATTTAATATTTTGAATGAAAAATTATGTAAAATTTATCTATATATATAAAAGAAAGTCGTGTTAGTTACACCATTTATAACTCAAGAACGGCTGAATCGATTTGACTGAAAATTGGTGGGCAGGTAGCTTAGAACCAGGAAACGGACATAGGATAATTTTTACTCCGTTTTCTATTTTTTTTTATTCCGCGCGGACGGAGTCGCGGGTAAAAGCTAGTTAAATATATTTTCCCCTTAGATCGTTTTTGCATTTTGATGTATTTTTGTTTTTCAAGTTGGTGTCTAGAGAAGCTCATCTTACTTATCTTATTTCCATTCTAGTTACAATAAAAAGGGATTAAAAAATTTCATCTAAGTTAGACATTAAACTAGTTCATGGTCTTACATAGATGATATGAATTTCCAGCACATTTCCACTCTAGTCATAAAGCTGCGATCATCTACATTTTTTATTTGATTGCAAAAATTGCTGCATAAAGTTGGGTCGCGTATTCGTCGTGGACTATGACCAATTGACATTTTAAATTATTTTTAATTAATAGCTAGATCTCTGCTGGATCATCACTTTTTTTATCTTTTCAGTCTTTAACACTGTATTTCATCCTGTTCCAATTAATTGCACGGTTTTAATGAGAGCGGGAGTGACAAATGAGTCCACAGTCGATGGTGTCAACGAAAGATTTGCCTTACAGACGATATACACATATAGCCAGACCAGGAATATAGAAAACTCCGCAAGTATTATTGAAAAATATAGAAGTTTTTTGATACAATAAAAAAGGCGATGGCAGGGCGGCTCCTAGGCCAGGTCTTTTATAATTTTGGTAAGACTATAATATTATGTATTCTATGAGTTGAAGTGCGGCTTTTTCTACGTAGATTAAGCAGTCTATTCGTGAAATTTTCTAGTATTAAATCTACACAAACACTTTCTTAGTAATCACTAAATGACTCTGTGGCAGCGTTGGGTTGGTTGGTGGGGGTGCGAGGAACGGGGCATTGGGAGGTCAATTAGCAGCAGCGAGGACCTCTACGGAAAGCTATACTCGGCGATCCTCCGCGCTGCATTCTTAATATGGACGTTCACTGGACCACTTACCTTATTATTTGCAATCAACAGTAAACTAATAAACTAGGAACTTTAAAGTAAATAATTAATTGTTAGGGTGTTTTTTTTTTAATTTGTTACATAACCCACAATACATTTATTCACAAATAAAATCTGTAGAATCTATGTGATCTAAGTGATATTTTATATGAAAATTATTACTTTAAATGGAATAAAGTTCGTTCTCTCCTACATTATCAATATAATGCGACCATCTACAACAAATAAACTCTCTACTAGCATAAACAATACAATTTACTAATATTATAAATGCAAAAGTTTTGATAGATGGATAGATGTATGTTTATTAGAAGGTATCTCCGAAACCAATGCTTGAATCTTGATGAAATTCGGCACAGATGTAGAACATAGTCTGGAAGAACAAATAGGCTACTTATTAAGTTTTTTTTTAATTCCGCACAGACGGAGTCGCGGGCGACATCTAATAATACATTCATAATTCGATGTTTCACGAGGACTTTGAATGTTGTTTTTTTTTAAAGGGAGCGAGTAAGCGTGTCACTTAATATTATGTGACCCGGAAACATCGGTTACCCATCAAAAATTACAGGAGTTACGGATACAACCTTTTTGTATAAAAAACTTGTATATTTTCTATATTTAATAGAAGAGCAAAGGTAACACTTGAATAAAGATGGAAATAAAAATAATAAGTTCCTAATTCCTAACTATAGAACACAACGGAAAATTATGAATTAAACACGGAAAACTCGATATTGAATTAGCTGCAAATGAGGGCGATCCAGTCCGGCGTTGGGATAAAAATAAAAGCGCGCTTTTAGTTTCCGCTGTGCGCCGCGCGCGATGGAAGCGCTGCTGGAGCCGAGCCACAGATAATCAATTCATCTATAATTATCTTACGTACTAATTATTCACTAACTGTTCCGGAATATAAGTTAATAATCCAATCTAATTAAAATTGATAATAATTTTCTAGTCAGTTCATATATGTCTACGTTAAACTATGCTCAGTTCGTATGTATAAATCAAACTAACAAAATACGACCATCGTCCTCGTAACTAAAGTGGAAACAGACTTTAAGGCACTGAACGTTTTCTTCTCCAACGTTTTAATATCAAGATAACTAAAAAGCAGTTAAGACATGACAATGGAACTATCTCCTATCTTACTTTCGTACGTCATACTTATTTTCTCTGGAATACCAGAGAAAATAAGTATGACGTACGAAATCCAATCCAATACTCCATTACGACTGAAAATATTCAGTACCTGGCTTCGCCTCTTCTCGTTTTGGTCCATTTTTCTTTTTATAATTGTGTTTATTAGAGTAAATTAAAACAGTAATGTAAAAAGTTAACATACCATTTGTCAAAGAAACCCTCAACGCAACAAACTCAAAAGGCATGAAGATAGGACACGTTTGTGCAGCATTGTGCCGTGCTGCGACCGTCCGGAACTTTGATATGACACTAACTATCGTTTCATTGAATATTTTCACATACTTTAATATTTCATCATACATTTCAATGAATTGAACCCATAAACAAATTAAATGACCGATGTCAACCAATGCTAGAATTAAGTTGTGTGACGAGCAGCAATTCTGCTTACTTCTAGTTACTCTAGATATAGAAAAATTTACGTTATAGAGTTCTTTTATACGTTGCATTATATTGTTTTTCACATTATATTGAATATAATTAACTTGGGTTAGGAAGAGGAGAGGTCGGATAATATGTGTTATTACGCACCACTTTCCTGATTGTATTTTGCTAATACAAGCAACAAAAATTTCGGCGACAATGAAAATGTTCCTTAGAAAACATTTTAAGGATAGTACGAATATTTAAATTTCGAATAGTTTCAAATTTTCGTTCTTATAAATGTTTTTGAAAAAGCGCCATCTATTTATTATACTATGAATTTTTTTCTTATTTTAATTTTACGGGCAATATTTTAAGTAACCATTTCAATGATAACTTTCAGAGTTGGCAGTGTTTTGTACCATTAGATTGTGGCTAAAATAAATCTTCTATTAAGCTTCATAACGCCCACTGCTGGGCATAGGCCTCCCCCAAAGATCTCCACGAATCGGTCCTGTACAACTCGTATCCAAGATACTAATTACTAATTAAATCTTAATACTAACAAAATAAATATACATAAGAGTGAGCGATTAACATTAGAACAATGAAATTTGCAACAAGCATTATTTGGTAAGTTTTTGCTCATTGATATTTGCATAAATGTTTCGTGTAGTATTCGCAAGGATGCCTTTAAGAATAGATTTTGAAATGGCAATATACATTAAAACGTGTGGAATATATAAATTTTAAATTAGTCAACATCAAAATTTTATTATGGACAAGACATAATTTGCTCGAAGGGACGAAGGTATGTTTTATACAGAGAGGTCTTAGAAACCAACGGTTAGGAAGAGAAATCAACACTCATCCCGTAGAGACTCTTTGGTCAAATAATGTTCTTTAACAATATTTATTCTGGCGGTCGCTCGCGACTTCGTCAGCGCGAAATAAATTAAAAAGTAGCCTAAATTACTCACGCAGTCCTTAGCCACTGTTCAATAAAAGTCCCGTCAATATCGGTCCAGCATTTTCGTAGACTACTTGAAACAAACTGATTCGCGAACAGACAGAAATATAAAAAAAATATAATCTACGCAAACGCAAATACGTAATTTTCGCAAAATATTTTTTTTTTCGACATTATATACAGACACACCAATTGTGTTATATAGATTATTATTATTACCTGCGGATATTGTGCCAAAGTTTGAATAAGATTTTTCCAATTTGATATTCCTTTTGAATTTGATACTGTATCTAATTAAGTAGTATTAAACATTACGGTTCTATTAAAATTAAAAAGCTTTAGATTTTTATAGTTTTCAACTGCTACAGATTATAAATAAATTATTATGTTTGTAGCGGGTAACGTTTTATTATGTGACGGCGCCATCGATCGTTACCTCGTCTCTTCTCCTACCCGCACTTATTCTGACCTTCCTATCTCACATCATACTTAATTAAAGATTGTCTCTTCTTTGTTTTCAATCTGTTTTTTTCAATAATGACATAAATAAAAGGGATGAGAATATTTTTACTAATGTTTCGGTTAAATATTCCCAAATCATATAATTATGGGAGTGTATTGGATTGAGCCCTGACCTTTAACGTCGGAACACCCCCGCAGGCACAGTGTCCAGCAAGCAACACGCAGTAGTACGCTTTAAATTAAACGATGCATGAACGAGCTATATTGTGACGTCAGAGCTCGCAAATAAAAAAAAATCGTTCTGAATCTCCAGATACAGTGTAATATTTCGAAGCTCAACACTTCCGGCAAATTTAGCGTGCAATTCCAATAATAACAGGATATACTATTAATATATTAAGTATCATATATACTATATTCTTAAATCAATACTACTACAAATATTAATATAATATACTTAATTTTATTATATCTGTCGATTAATTTAAAGAGAATAGATACTTTATTTATAGTCAAAAGGAAAATGTTAAGTATCCAATAACTTTGTCTATGACAATATTCAGCGGTGGAACCAAAATAGATGGGCCCGAGTTGTTCTTTGAAGCAGCCCCTAAATAGAGTGCGTAATAGAAAGGGGGAGGTAGGAGGTCGGGGGGTCGCAACACGCGCATGCGCCACCCCGCGCTAAATATCGGTTTTATAACGCTTTCGTTTTGTCCTTAAATTAAAAATATTTTCAATATATACAAATGATATTTTTAACGTTAGTTTTCAAAAATGTATTTTTATCTCTATTTTCTTTTGAGATTGGGTGGGTTAACAATGTCTTTTTTTATTGTTTTTTCGGTAGTAGAAAGAAAACAACGGTTAATAATTTTTTTATAGGAAGGTTCCTTTTCCGATAACAAAAGATCTAATTGATTTTAGTAGAGTTTTATAATAAAGTCTTCATGAGATTTTCGTTGTATAAAATTAAAAGTATTTAAACGAGTCCTCTGACAAACCCTATGTATGATGACGCGGTGCGGCGGCAGAGGGTGCCTGTGTCGCCAGTCGACCGACAGATGTGCGTTGCACGTGGCGCCCTCGTGGCAGCCGCTCGCAACAATGGAACGCACAACGCACCAACATGGCCGCTGACGATAGGGAGATTCCCGCTCTTTTTATGTTACTTTTTTACTTTTGTTTCTTAAAATGTAAGAAAGTAAATTTTAGTTTAATCCATTTATTAATTTACTTAAATAAATTATGGTACAGTATGATTTTACTATTTACACATTTTCTTTAACCATTGAAAAATGACTGATTTTGTACACTCTTTAAAGGAACTCTTTAGGATAAAAACTGTACCCAACTTATCCCGCAATATAATAATACATTTACTTACATTAACTTTCGCATGTATAATAATACTAGCTGTTGCCCGCGACATTGTCCGAGCGGAATTAAAAAAAAAACATAATAAGTAAGTAGCCTGTGTGTTCTTCCAAACTAAGCTGTGCCAAATTTCATCAAGATCCGTTGAGCAATTTCGGAGATTCCTTCAAGCAAACATCCATCCATCCATCCAAACATTCGCAACCCCCTGTTGTCTTGTCGGGTATTCAAAACGTAGTTGTAGAAAATGGCGTTATATCATCGAATACAGAATGAAGTCATATTTATAACTCAAACTGTATCCATCAAACTCACTCTCACTCTTTCTTTTTATGTATACTTAGAAAAAGATATTCCCATCTCGTAGCCATCTTCTGTCCCGCCATATCTACATCCCGTTTTTTTCGATATCAGAACCTTATAGATTGTAGTTGTAGAATTCTAGAAAACCGAACCAGTAACCGTACCAACTGAATTCATTTAAATACTATCCTAAGCCTGTCTAACGGGAGTAGGCGAAGAATAATGTCTCTTACTAAAGTATGGAATTACAATATTATATGTATATATGTATGAGTTTTTTTTTCTTATACAAATTTAGATTTTGTAACGGATTCAGATCAATCACGAATTCACCACCGTCTTTGGTTTTCGTGACCTATTTGCATGCAAACTCATTCATTTTAATTTTTTCTCAATGCATTTATGTCATCTGTACTTGTCTAACTTTTATCTAATAGTAGGTTTTCACTGTCTAAAACAAAACATATTGTTATCTCTGTTTTTTGTCAAAGAACATGTGTGCGATGGCTTTTTTTATATTACAAGAGTAAGCGGTCACCGAATTCGCAGAATTGGCGAAGCGGCCGCTGCCCATAGACATCCGCAATTGCAGATGCGTTGTATACCTTTAATCGACGAAGGGCCTACAATGAAGATAATATTTCCCTTCCTTATGCGTCCACTACCCACCCCTTCATTATAAGAAAAGGATAGGAAGAAAAAGTAGACTAAAATTTGGCATCCGCAACGCACACTCATCAAACGAAACGAGGAATTACTTCCACTTGACGCCTGTCTTCTGCGTGATCGTGGTATTGCACCGGTTGAGCCGGCCCATTCGTGCAATAGATGTTGTTGTTGCGTCTACCATTTTTAAACTTTGTATGGACTTTTCGAGAAATTCAAATCGAAGGTAACGCGAGCACAGAGTCCTGAGCGAGATTTTTGACCCTTTTTTTGTCGCGTCGGTGGAAATCTTCCGAAGATCCGAATCTGGCGCATGCGGTGCCCCCTTATGCGCGGCGCCTTCCTTTGCCTAGCGCTTTGGACAGTCGTCCCACCTGGCCTAAACCCTAACGTCGCTACTGCGCGAGGAACTTACTCCAAACCAACCATGCGCAGAATAAACGAATCTTTGTTACTAAGCTATCATTCGGTTCGATTGAAAGGCTTAAAATACACATCAAGTTCCATACATGGCGGCCATTTGACTTTTTTTAATTATTTCGTAAAAATAGAGAATAGAGATAAAAAAAAGAAAAAGTGTTTTGTCAAAAATATTTTGAAATTTACGACTTCTAGAGTAACTTGTAGTCGGTGTATGACTAAAGTCTTGCGATTGGAATTCTGTATATTGAACGATTCAATGATTCGAATCTGTTCGTTTGAACTAGAAAATGGATAGCGAAATGAAAATTACATACTAAATATTACTTATTTCTTCTTTATTTATTCCCCTACTATTAAAATTCCCAAGAGGCTGATAGTGTTATGCTACTTCCGACGCCCTCAACTAACATATAGTTATTTATATGAGTTCAGTATATTCATTTATCATCTTGCAATTACTATTGTTAAAGTATTTTTAGCGTTTCTTTTAATCTTTTACAAAGTCATAAAATTCTAGCAAATATTGGTGTAGTAGATTCTAAAATCAAGTAAATAGTTATACGAACTTAGTTAATTAGACTTTTATGTGAAAGGACTATCCTTCGATATACATAAAGACTATTGCCCTCCATCATCTTTGACCAGAATAGTTCAATTTTCTCGAATATTTCACTTACAACGAATTCCCGCGTTTTCTTCAAAGATTAAACCATTCTAAGTATTAAATTGCCAACTGAACTTTCTGTCCTTATAATTTTGGTCGCTTGTCTTTTTTTTATTTTAAAACGCGTCGATGAATTAAAATAAAAACTGTGGAGACATTTATCCGCGGCAGCGTGATCCGGATAATATTTTCGCTTTCAGTGTCGAACATGGCCGCTCCAGTTTCAGAATCACTTCGGAAATGGATTACGCCTCGCTTCCCATAGATCCAACAACCACACAATACCTATTGACATCGCTCGCTACCGACCTTTTTAAATATAAGATATATTTAATCTAAATCAGGGCAGGGAACATAATTTGTTAAAGTGTTTTAAGTCCTAAATGTGTTTTATAGGTTTTCTTCTACTTCTTTTCAGCCACGTAACACACACTGCTGGGCCCCAAAAGATCCCCCAAAGATTGCCACGATGAGTGCAACCTGCATCCAGGATACTCCCGCAACCTTGATCAGATCAATGGTCCATCTTGCGGGAGGCCTGCCCACGTTGCGTCGACCTGTCCGTGCCCGCCATTCCAGTAGATTACGGTCCCATCAGCCGTCCGCTGAGCAATATGGTATCGGTTTTTATAAACGTAATTGTTAAGGTTTGAGTAATATTAATTTCCTTAGAATGTATCTTACTGTTTTCTTAAATAGCTTTTTTAAGAAGGAATAATGCTTAAGAAGGGCGGTGTTAAAAGAAACCGAAACCAATGTGCATGAGTAGATGTATGAATGTGGAAGTGGTGGGACAGGTATGCCAGGAGCCTACAAAATGAAACTCAATAAAACAACGGTTGAAAAATTGGTTATAGGTTCATTTAAAGCAATACCAAGACACATTTTTATCTCATCCAATTTATATATCGGGTGCTTTTTGTTACTTTTTTACTCTTATAACTGCAGATTGGTAGTGAATATTAAAGTATAGTGTTCTAGCGAACGCTGGGAAGTCCGGCGCGGAGGTTTGCGTCACCCGAGGTCGCCGCTTGCTGTTCCGCCTCACGATCACACTGCCTGTGTTTTGCCTGACTAGTGTAGTATTTTATATTGTGTGAACATATCAACCAAGATTCATACCATTCGAGATATAGAGACGTTTATGACCTTTTTTTTTTCGTCTTTGTTGACGGCTCCAGCAGTATAACCACACTTAGATCTAGAGTTCTACAAAAATAGTGTATTCTCCCTTTTTTCGGTTGTTATTCCGTATGTTTTGTGTGATATACATGGGTATGAGGAGGCTGTTTTAATTTTTTTCTTTCATTATAATTTTTAAGAAACAAACTTTACAAAAATTACAATATTATTTTCATCTCTTTAATTAGATAGACGTAAAATATACATATGTTTTTTAAAGAGATAAAAAAAAGCTGATTATAGCTAGGAATCGAAGATAAGACGCAAAGTGTAAATCTGTTACTTCTAAGTCGCTGCGGTATTGACACTCAGATGATAGAACAGAACAATAACATATTGATATAAATAACAATAACAAGAACTTTCCCATTGAACTTTATTGTTTAGAAATGACGCGTACTGATTATAAAACATAAACAAAGCTGTTATTATCAATGTTTTAACAGGGACGAAGGTTACCTGCATATTGGCTGACATAATTTTAAGTTAGTGCAGGCTTAGCGTAAGTCTATTCAAGTATATTTTCTGCACAACTTATCGTTAACCGCTGTATATGGCTAATTAACACAGGTATTTGCTTAACTATTTCGCCGGAAATCGAATCTAGCTTCCTTGAACATTTACAACTTAAGATAGTGTACCGTTATATCCAGTTTTTATTTTTATTTTTAATAGATGGCGCCACAAGTCATTTAAATAATAAAACCGTTCTGTTTCATAATATAATTTATTTGATTTTAATAACTTTTTTGTTCTTTCTACAAATGTAAATTATTCAGTAATATTTTTACAATTTATATACATCTATATATTATATATATATTCCGACTATTCGAAAAAATATTATAATAATTTCGAATAGGTCGGTCGAGTCGGAATGAATGCATTGTTTTATTCCTTTTCATTTTTATAAACTAGATGACACATTTTTAATTAATTCTTAAACAGAATAATTGACAAAATTTAGTTACAATTTCTTTAAATTACAGTGATAAGTAAAAAAATACATAGAAACCTTGGTTGAACATCGGTAGTTATGTAACGTCATCTGGTGTCGACGACCCAACAACTTTCCTCTGACTTCTAAACGCATGTTTCAATGATTATGTACTTAAAAGATCTTGGTATGAATTCTAAGATTATTTTTAATTCTGGCAATTTTACTCAAAAGTTTAACTTACTGATCTGATACAGTAACTGATATCTCCGTTTTTTCTTGAAAAAATGAACATCAAATGTAAAAAAATTATATTATAATAATATTCTACACAAGCGTAGTATACCGCAATAACTCGAATGCTGATTTTCCTCGTGTGACACATCTCCCAACAGTTGCAATCCTGTTGTTATGATACTAGTGAAATGAAGTGTGCTTGTTTAATGAAACAATGAATCTATCGAGTCTTTTTTAAAATAAAAAATGGTAATTCAGTTCAATTTTTGTTAAGGGAAATGCCTAAAAATAACTAAAAGGATTTTAGTGTAATTCATTATTGCAATAACAGATGGCGCTGTTGTAAGTTTTAAGAAAATTTAACATAAAACAACGTAATAAACGTAAATAACTCTTGTTATGAACATGTTTTTATGTGTATGTTTTCCACGGTGTGAACTTGGGGTTATGAAAATAAGTTCTAGTTCACATAGCGAGATAATATAAAATTTTAACTTCCTGCTGCTTTCCCAAACACAAAGCCTCTTGTAATGCATAAGTGACTTTTCTACTATTTGTTTTGGTCAATTAAAATCAGATACAAAGAACATAACAATATTTTATGCATTTGTTTTAGCACTCGAAACTTGTCGTTGTAACTATAATCAGGCTGTTTATTTGTACCTTACTGGATAGAGACCGGGTCTGTTTTTTTCTTATAACACTATTCTTAATAATGCAAAGTAGGTAGTAATTCGACATTCACGTATAGCGCGGCGGAGCTGGGGAGTCGTCATTACGCCGATGGTCAACCGGTTTGTGATCGCATCAGAAAAACAGCTACACCTCTACCACGAGAAACGAATCGTTGAATAAAAACGACAGCTTATTAAATAATTACGTTCGAATATTTCCTGTTGCAAGTTCTCGTGGTACAGGATCAACTTCTGATCGCAGAGAGAGACAAATTCAGTGACAAAAATTAAACGACGCAAATTAAAGCAACCTGGCTTGTCTTTCTTTTATTAATACCTTATAATAATTTCCACCCTCATTGATCCTGTTACAGCGTTTTGATTGTGAGCCAATTTGAAGTACCTACTTCTTCTTTGTCATAGCAGTATGTCCAGACTGGTCGTGGTTATCAGTGACAAGACACAAGCCGCCGTCACTTCGCTGATTGCTGCCCGTTTTGCACATTGGTACAAGAGCAAGTCTATAGCCATTCTGATCCGATTAGTTCTTACGAAATACAGTCATGGATTTAAGAATTTAAATCACTTATATTAACTACTGTTTTTTTTTATTAACAGAAGTGAATTAAAACAATGTTCTGTTGTTAAAAACAATCTCCTATTTTTAATTGATTAAATAAAGGTAAAAGCATCACATTTAAGAATTTTTATTTTTATTTCTTTGTTTCTAATATTAGTTTGTTTTTAGGTGACGTTCCTTGGAACAAACAGAACTAATCGAAACACGCAGTCGCAACACGTGAAATAAGGTCGATAAACAAAAAGTTAGAAAGCTGTGGGAACACCGAACCCGTTGCTTTGGCGCCGAATAAAGTTGGAGAAAGGTAATACTAAGGTTGGATACTCAATACTCCGTCCGCCCGCTACGCAATTTTTGTTACTTTTTAAATACAAACATCGCAAGGATGTAGTAAGCCAATTGTGTTGTTATTCTAATGCAAATAAACGCTTTAATCTTAAAAATTCAAACCTAAATTCCATACATGGCAGCCTTTATATAATTACATACATATTTTCTTAGAAAATTTACAATTTTGTTTAAATCGTGAAATTAAATGATAATGAAATTATATAAAATGTAAGGTAATGTGATGTAGAGGATAAAAGTTTTCTGAAGATATTTCTAAATTTGAGACATTTTTCTATTTTATTTTCTATCTGCAGGCATTTTTTGAAAATATCGTTCTATTTCTCAATATTTCTTGACGCTTACTTCTCTGGCGAATCTTCCATCTGGTGATAAAGGTGCCGTCGTACTTTCAGAGGGTGAACGGAGCATCCCCTTAGGATAGAAACCCGGGGGTATATTGCCCCAAGGGGTTGCTCTGGGTGGGTGGAGGCATCGGGATCGCGGAAGTAAAAGGTACTCTCGTAGGCCTATCCTAATTAGAGTAAGATTGAATTTATTATTACCAGTTACCAGCTTTATCTATACAAATATATAGTTCCATTTTTTTTACATTTCCTTAATTAGGTAAAAGAATCATATTGGACCTTAATAAAAATGAAAAGTATAATGTACTTTGTAGGAATAATAATTTAGTTTAATTGAAATTGTAATATTATTAATATTGACTTCCAGAATCCCCTTTCAAATGTTGCAACAATATCGTAAAGCGCAGGTTCTCCGTGACATATTTATTTTGAGGCGAACCTCTACCTCGCTTGTGGTAAATAAAAAGGAGGTCACAAATAAAAGTTGATATAATACTATATAAAAATATAAACATTAGTATCTGAAAACAATTTACTCTTCACTTGTAATTTCTATGTCGTTGTTAGATAGATGGGCTTTCGTAGGGTTGGCGTGTTAGAAAATCTTCGAAATTTATATTTTTTATATGTACATGTTAGCAATATGTCTATGTATGTTATATGAATGCCATGGCGCATTAAATTTACGACACCTTGCTTTATATATAGGTTGTAGATATATTTACCTTTCGTAGATTTTTTTACTTTACTTTAGTCGAATTTGTTTACACCAAAAATATCTTTTATTTAGTTTGACTAAAATTTTTCCTTTGGATACTACTTCAATTATAGAACATACGAAGGTTAGAAAAAACATATGGAGAAATATTTTATGGCTTTAAATTTTTAAAGTATGTAAATATTTTGTATCGATTTGCAATTACTTAATTACTTATTATGAGTAAAAGTAAGAAGTAAAATTATTTTGGTAAAAAATATAAATAATGTTGTTGAATAATGTGGCAACCCTGGTAGAGAGGGTGAATGCAAGGGCGAGAGGTCGGAGGGTCGACGCAAGGGTACGCGCCGAGACCTAAGCTCTCAAGGGCCACTGACTATCTACGCCGGAGCCACGCTACGTCAACCCAAAATTTATTTACCTTAAAAATTTATTAAATAAAACATTTCGTAAAATTTATCACTATTTGTGTATTTTTTCACATATTATGTAAAGGTAAATATTTAAAAAGTTTTCTTTTTAATGTGTTACGTTGTTCAGTGTTTACGTCACAATCAAGATAGATCAAATTCTAACAAACTAAGACCAAAATCTTACTACTACTTAGGTCATGCCTGTCGTTATCTTTGACAAAAGAGTTATCAATATTTCTAAACGGGGTATTTTGGTCTCAGAAACCCAACAAAAACTAAGTTACTGAGTGACGTTGCAAAATTAATAGGTCATGCTGTTTGTGTCTGCCCGTCTATCTGTTTTCCTCATAATGTGAAGCTTCATGACAGAATTTCGCACCCGTTGCAGCAGACCCGATGTCACAATGTCGGTGACACCACAAAGTTGCTGTCGTGCTTGTGAACTGTCGTGTCGTGAGAATTTTGAAACCTAGCGATAATAAATGTCAAATAGCGACATCTGTTGTCATACGAAAGTAGTATAAAAAATTTTGATCGAATCCACAAAAATCCCATAATCCACAAAAAAATAAATAACTATCGAACCTTGTTTTAAATTGTTTTAATTAGCTTGTTTTATGTGCAGCAAAATATTGTAAGTAACACGAACGTTTAAATCTTACCTTTTGCTTTTTTCTAAATGAATACATGCTATGTTTAAATATATTTTTACGTTTAAATGTGATAGTTTAATTCACAATACATATCGTTTAATACTCATTATAAACACAATATAGAAGTTCCGAGAAGGTAGGTATTATCTCAATGTTTGTGGATCGTAAAGAGCGCAGCGCGGAGGACACGACTCGGATGACACATCAGCCATCGCCATCGCGTGATTCACAACGGCAAGAGCGGGCGTCGGGCGCGGGCACAAGAATCTCTGACGTCATACGTCCGGGACTTATTGTCAACACCCGGAGAAATATTGCATACTTACCAAGGCCATACCCTCTCTCATAAGGCGCACAAAATTAATATCCTTGGCATGCTATATATATATATATATATACTTCATAAATGTGAAACAAATAGCAAAAGTCGAATAGGACAAAGTCTACAATACCAATATACAGAATCTCTTTTCAATGATTTTACATCGCACTTTAGTACGAATGTTTTAAAAATTTATATCTTATAATTTTAACACAGATTTAAATATATCGTCATATAGCGCCAGCAACCAAAAATGCATCGTTCAGAATAGTAGCTCAGCTTAGCGCGCGCCAGTTCACGCCCGTTGCGTTCCGTTCCTCGACCGCAATGTTGAGTTTTAATATCTTTTGTATTCATAACCTCCGGCATTACATCGCTCGGGTTCATGTGCCCGAGCCGAACTCGTTTCACAGCTTACATTTTCAAAATTGCATGTGCACTTAAAACTCTAGAACTACACGCTCCTTGTGAAGTATTAATTTTTCAAAACAATTTAAGTATTAACAACCACCTTTACCCTAAAGTTGCAATATTTTTGCTGTACTACTGTACGTACTGTTATAGATTTTCACTTAATTTTACAATGTCTAATGGTCGCCGTCTATAGTAAATGACATTTTGATCTTGATTTTCGATTTATTTTTTATTCGTATCACTGGGGCTGACTGTTCTAGTAAATTACTTCTTGCTAATTGTACATTACACACTTACCATACAACCGTGGTTTTCTACTGTTATTCAACGGCGAAAGATTCATATTTTATTATTTCAGGGGCACTTTGCTATCGATAACTTCTACAAGTTATGTGCTTCGAAAAAAGGTGGTCAGGTCGTAATTTAAAATTGAAGAATAAAGTTCAAAAACATACTTAAACATCAAGGGTGTATCTAATTTGTTACCGATCTCAATTATTTTGAAGAAAATGATATTGATGATATTAGTAACCATCGACAAGAAATTGTGAATAATATTGTTTCGTTAGATAAAGCTATTAACAGACTGTTTATTTAGTTAATTTATTTAATGTATAATAAACACAAGGTTTTAATCATCAGAATTTTTCAGTATATCTAAATGAAATACCAATTAAGAATTCTACATCCATTATAATTCAACGGCATCAAGATATCCTTAATAATTAAACATTCAAATCACTTTTGTGTTATTCGAGTGTTGTTTTATACAAAAAAAGGAACTTGGCGATAGACGACATACAAATAATAAAGCATTTTCTCAGTAAACCAGTCTCAATGTATGGAAAATCAACAGTTGTTACGCATTAAATGATTTTCTTACAACTTTCTGAGAATTTAATCGAATATGATATAAAAAAAAATCAGTCTAGACATAGATTTGTGTTTCGTTCGACGCAGCCCAAATTCATACAAACATTAACTTAAAAACTAAACGAATAAAGGAACATAAATTTAGAACTTACACAATAGCGGATAATCACTTCTTCCAATAACCCCTTTTTACTGACGAAACGCCTGTACAAAAATATATTGCCATTTCTCTTCTCTTTGAAAAAAACAGAGATAACTATACATTTTTGTACAGGCGCTTCGGTATTTGAAATAGACGGAAAATAAATAATACACAAACATTAAAGATTAATTACAAAATAATATGTATCCAAAAAAAATTCAATCAGACTTATTTCTCTTGTTCATTTTACTGAAGAATACTACCTTGAAACTTGTATTAATACATTTTATAGTCTATTTTGGTAGAATATGAAAAGTCTATGTAATAATAAAAGTGACTACACTGGAAATAAACTGTAATAATTGGCTATTTATATGAATTTGAAGTCAAGTGGAAAAAACACATATTCAGTTTTTTAGACATATACATATAAATTTGAAATATGCCTAAACAAAATAACGGTTTCGAAAACTATATATTTTTTTGTTTAAAAGCAAACCGAATAAATACAAATGAAAACATCATAACATATAGTTAAATCAATGAGATTCTATATATTTTAACTAAGTCTTCACAACTGAAAAACCCATACAAAAACATATCTGGGTTGTTTTCATGGAGAAGTGCATTAACAATGTATTGTACGAGTCTTCCAGCAATGGAAACTGTTGTAGTCTCAGGTCAGTTGACAATAATATCGATCAAATTAATCCTTCAATATAACCTGCAATGGGGATGTACGATATTTTTTTAACCCATAAATCAAAACGTTTTCTCAGATAGTATTAAAGTCGAGATGTTAAACAATTTAACTGAAATCAAAATAAACGAATCTATTAAATTAATATTTACAGATAAAAGCAAATAATTATTGTTATTTGTTACAATAATTACATTTTGGCACTAAATTATCTTTCATATTTTATCGAATATTCAATTTTATAAATTCATAAAAAAATTACAATGGATTTTTTTTGTAATGTAATCTTACAATCTGACGACAGTGACAAATATCGTACATCCCTACTGATTCATCATCAAAAAAAACACAGCCATGTACCAATAACTACTTGTAGTCTCATAATATCACACTTTGCTGCACCGAGCTAAGTCGAACGAAACCTCAAACCGTTTGGCAGTGGAAAAAACATTCCAAGAGAAATCCAGTAAATATATAAAGACAAATAAGATCACAATACAGTTAATACTAAGTTAAACTTACCTAAGTGAAATACAAGCGATGACAGACTTGTACAATGTCACCCCTATAAAGGTCCTTACATACTATAGCGTTCAAATGATTCTTGACGCAGAAAAGCAAATCGACTTGTCTTGTATAAGAGACCACTTAAATACTAATTAAATTCTACTTAATATTAATTAATTATTAAATCGTGTAGGAGTTACAAACTAATTAGCGTTTCAAACTCTCATTTAATTGTTTGAACTGAAAAAAAAAGTATAACCACCACATTTTTTTTGGGGCAACTCTTAAGACTTTCAACAAATTTGGCATCAATTTAAATCAGGTATTTAGTGTTTATTCACTGTTAAACATATTTAAGGAATGTCTTTCTATAAATATGTGCTTACAAAAATTCATTAACAAAATGTCAGATTACAGACTAAAAATAAAAACGGATACAAAATATAATTAGAATATGAAATGTCAAAACTATATATAAATGAAACTAACAAATAGAAATACTGGTATTTTATATGAAAATTCCTTACACTGTCTGATTTGTCGTAAACGGCACGATATTATGACAATAAAGTTAAATTCTTTCTGTTATTGTATGAATATTTTCTAGATTTTTTAATCTATTTATAAGTTATTAAGTACTGCTAATGTTTCTTCGTTTTGTAAAATTATTGATTCATCGTTTTTTTTATGTACAACACTAAAATAAATATCTTGATTGGCAAAGAAACGAATATCCGTATTAGACAAATCAGACAGTGGGTAGTCAAATTTTAAATACAATTTAAACATAGCTTAGACATACCTTACTCAATTATACATACTAATTATTATTGAATATTTTAGTATTAAGTAAGCGGACTTTTGGGGGTTGGGGGTGGGGGGTTGTATTAGTTTAATAGGAGTGGACAATGTACGAGGCGGTCGCCGCGCAGATACACAGAGAATCTCAATACACGTATTACATAGAACTAGGAAATGATGTCTGTGAGCGCGGAAGCAAAACCTCAGTCTTGACAATCTGATGTGAGACAACGCTACAACGCTCTTGACAATGTCTGCCGCACTGGAAACAAATAAGGCATCCTTACAAATAGGTAATAGGACGCACAGGAAGAGAATGTATCCCCTCCACTGTCAATTAAAGGTAGGTAACGCATCTGCAATTGCAATGTCTATGGACAGAGGTAGCTTCGCTGTTTAAGCGGACTCAGGTGACAACTTGCTTGTTTGCCACCTTATGATAGAAAAAAAAAGTCCATTACATCGTTAACCAAAACCTGTCCTTATTTAGACACAGTTGACGATGCTCATATCAAAATCTTAAAGGTAAATAGCAATAATTGAACAATTTTCTCTGATTCATTTGGTTGTGGAAAAATATAGAGCTAAATAACTTACCACACAATTTTACGCTTCCGTAGGTTGCTCTATAGGATCAGTGCGGGGCTCCTCGGTGGTCACTGTCTTCACTTTGATATCGGACACTTCGGCCTCCACTTTCTTTTCCTCTTCCACTTTTTCAGTAGCCACAGCGTTCCCGTTAGAACCATTGACTTCCTCTTCCTTACCGTTCTCAGCTGACAATCGGGAACTGAGTTCCTCCTCTTTTCTAGCGTCACCGTTCAAACTAACCGCCTCAGTTTCTCCATTAGTTTTGCCATTAAGTTGTGCCTCGACTGTTTCAGCCTCTGTCTTAACTTCCTCCGCTACGGCATTGTCTTTTGATTCCACCGGGACTTTTGTATCATTGTCAGGACTTATTTCGGGTAACTTCTGTTCTGCAGATACATCAACCGGCGTCGCGGCATTCTCAGTTCCAGTTGTGTTTGTTTCCGGTTTTGTTTCATCCTTTTTACTCTCATCTTTCGTCTCCGTTTTACTAACATCTGGAACCTCTATGTTTGTGCTTTTTTCATTACTATCTTCTTTGTTTGCATCGGGTACCTTCTCTTCTGCTACCTTTGTTGTTTCAGCATTAGTAACCACTTCAGAAACTGGTTCTTTCTCTTGTACAATTTCTGACTTTATTTCTGTCGTTGATTCGGTCTCAGCTGCTCCTTTGCTCTCGTCAGCTTCACATTTTTTCATATCAAGGTCTAATTCTGTGTCTAATATTCTATCGACAATGTCGTTATCTAAAGTCGACGTTTCCATAGTTTCCTCAGTGATAGGAGCAAGTAAAGGTTTCACAGGTATTGTGTCTAGATTAGTAACGTTTTGAACTTTTGATAATATCTCATCACATTCCTTTTCCAATACTTCGCCGACACTTTGTAATACCTCCATATCTTCAGTAGAAGCGGGCTCCTCTACTACTGGTTCGATATCATCAATAATTTCTTCAGCGTCTTCAATAGCTTTGTCATTAGTTACTTCTTCAATTTCTGTGATAACAGTAGGTGGGGATTCTTCAACGATAGGAGCGGGCTCCTTGGGCTCCTTCTCTATTTCTTTCTCAACTTTATCTTCTTTTTCTTTTGGCACTGTAGCTGATTCTTCTTTTTCAGTAGAATCAGTCTCCATTTTTTCAACAGTCTCGTCAGTTTCAGTCTTTTCAACTTGTTCGTCAATTATGGGTTCTACGTCAGCAATAGGAATATCTGTTTCATTAGCGTCAGTAACTTCTTCAACAATAGTCTCTACCACGTCGGGTTTAGGTTCTTCTTTCTTTTCTTCTGCCTTTAGTTCCTTAGTTTCTTCTACAGGTGTAGATTCTTCTTCTACTTCCATTTTTTCCGCTGTCTCACTTACTGGTTGTTCGGTGTTCGTTTCGGCAGACTTAGAGTCCGTTAAAGTCTTAACGTCATCTTCGTTGTCAGTTTTAGCAATCTTAGAGGGTAGTTCTTCCTGAAACATATATAAAAATAATTTTGTTACATTAAAATATAATTTTTTATATTAAATTTTAATCTATTCTTACAAAACAACACATTTATTAACATTTCCTTAGTAAATATAACTCAATACATTCCATTTAATGTAAGTGTTTTATGAAAAAGCATTTAAAGTTTACTCATTTTACACTTAACACCAGCATATTGACTACTTCATTAATCTATCATCAACTTTACAATAGTTAATTATATATAAATTAAATATTAAAACATTATTTGTTAACGTTTGTTAAAATGGCAAAAGTAAAACATGCAAATAAATAAACAGTAATAAAAAAATAATTTTATTAAATTAATCTACAAAATAACGCTTGTCTAAAAAAAGTTACAAAATAGTTAACATATTGATTAAAAATTAAACATTTACATTTCATATAACTACACTACAACCATTTAAAATATTATTAGCTTATAAATATTAATAGCTTGTAATTTAGGGACATCTTCCACCAAACAAGACAAAACATATAGTAAATAACTTAGACAACTATATTAAATTAATAGCCAAGATTTTTTTTGAAGTTAATTTTAAAAATATAGTACACATTTGGCAATTAAAGTATATCATTTTACTTTAAACAAAGTTTAGAAATAATTACTATATGTATGTTTTAAATAACAATCCCATCACCTTAGAAATCTAATATATAAAAAGCAAAATGTTAATTTTTCCTTTAACATATATTACAAAACATGGTATAAGACTTTTCAGATATTTTGGCTGCTTGATCATCTGCGAGCTGCACAAGGCACCTAACCTAACATTGTGTTCTGCACCAACATGTTTGAAAACTTCACTAATGTAAACCTAAAATATCTCAAGGTACCTTTACCTTAACTTTATTTATGTTATTGAAATATATTGACAACTACTGATTTTACTCAAGAAGTTAAATAAGCTAAAGTCATGCAAATGAAATAAAAATAAATATTTTCTACTATATATAAGCATATAGTTTATACATAAAGTAGTAAATAAGCTGAAAATAAATACATATATTATGGAATAGTATCAAAATTGAATTTTAAAAAGAAATAATTAAAAAATTAAGTTTAACAAGCTCATATCAAAATACAAAAAGCAAGCCTAGAGACCATAAGACTAAAGATTGAGTATATTAAGCGAAGTCAAACTATTGTGTGCTAATGTTGCACCTGGGGTTCTGTTTTCCGCTTGTTGGAGAGGAGCTGTGCGAGGCTGTGCAGCACGGCGAAGGCGGCCCCGGCCTCCGCTGGCAGAGGCGCGTTGCCCTCGCGGCTCACCAGTGCCGCGTGAAGGCCTGCACTGCGAGCTGCCTCCGCCTCTGTACAATTTAACGGTACATTAATTATATCTCTTCTTCAGAACTTTATCACTGTGATTGTCATACTTATTACTTTAACCGCCTTAACCTTTAACCTTTGAAAATCTATTATTTTCTGCGCCCACCATTTTTTATACACCCTTATAACTTAAAAACCACAATTTCATAACTTAATTAATTTAGTTATATTATTAGAAGTTAAAATAATTTCTAGTGCAATGTAATTAAAGTAAAATTGCTCTAATATTTTAACTATCATCGATCATGTTTCTTTATCAGAAACAGCTTTAGTAGAAACTTGTTACAACTTGATTTCGTATGGTGTGCGGACTATCCTACGAAATCTATGTTAAGTATTTTAAGTTTTTATAACATCATACAGGGTAGAAATATAAAGTAAATGAAACTACAAATTATAAATCGCCCCCTAACCCACATCAACGCCCCCCATTTTTTCCGGGCCCCTTAACGCCCCGATCTAGGTTTCAATCACCCCCAGGGGTGCGTTATCACCCACTCTGAGAAACACTGATATAAAAATATGATAGTTCAAAGTAAAGTATACCACAGTGTAAGAACGTATGGTATTCTTTCAAAATTTACTAAATTAATTTTCTAAAAAAGTCCAAAGTATAAAATAAAGTGTACCTTTAATAATATCGGTAAGGAAGAGTATTTCATCAGGTTTGCAGCCGATCTTCTCAACGATCGCAGTATAGCTGGTGGGCTCCTGCTTGGCGCCCACTGCGGTGTCAAAGTGACCCTCAATGTAGGGCAACAGATCTCCCGCCTGCGATTGACCGAAGAGCAACTTCTGAGCCTGCACTGAACCCGACGAGTAGATGTATACCTTTTGACCGTCGACGGACTTCCATTGCTCGAGAGCTGCTGATACATCGTCGTATACACTGGAATATACAATTATATGATTTTCATAGCCATTTTAATTAATTTATTAAATCTGATATAGTTTGATTTTTAATTATATTTTGCATACAAATATGTTTAATCTTACTATCTCCAGAACTTGGCAGAACTTGCAGAAATTTTGCATGGATGTAGAACATAGTCTGGAAGAACACATAGGGTACTAAATCCGCTCAGACGGAGTCGCGTGCGACAACTAGTATTGGATTGTATTATTAATTGCTTGGTGAATCGATTTTCCTAATATGAGATATAATAAATGTGTATATAAAAATGTAAAGCCTATGTAAATGTACGGCGGTGAACGTATTTAACATACGCATATTCGAATGTCCGTGACCGTGACTTGCGTGATAACATTTCAGTATAACTTTACGACCATTTATTTATATCACTTGTTGAGTTTGTGTAAACAAACTATACTTCCTTTTTCAACACCGTTTATAACATAAATGACATGAACGAAACGAATACACCTTTTAATGTCACATTGTGTTTACTAATTTGCTAAATCATCCTTCACATTCTCTTTGAAAAAAGAGAAAAAATTTGACAAGTGTCACAGCAGTCGGAATCCATATTTAAACGAGAAACTGTCTGTCTGTACTTACTGTCCCTTAATATCGCCGTTATCGTAGCCCTGCTTCCAGATAAGGCCCTGCAGCTGCTTGAGCGGCCCTGCCTTGCGGTCGGCGGACATCTGCCACTTGACGCTCTTCACCAACCCCTCGATCTGCTCCTCCTTTGTTGCATCCTGGGAAATTATATACGAACATACGTTAATTTATAAACTAACACTTGACCGCAACTTAATGTTAAGTATTATAATATAATCAAAGTTAAGTGAGAAGCGTTTCTTCAATTCAACAGACAGATTTTCACTCATTTTTGTAGTTACATTTCAATGTAGAATGGAGCTTCTCTTTTCTTTGTGTTCACAAACAAGTGTTACAAACTTACCTCTCCGGGAATAGCGACGACTCCATCCACGCTTTTCTCCTTGTCCTCGAGCGCCAGCCGCCGCAGCGCGTCCACCACCTCCTTCACTTCTGCGACGTCCCACTGGCTCTCCAGGAACTGCTGCACCTTCTCCTCCGCGTACGGGAATAACTTATCCTACATCAAGTATAAAATCATATGAGACGATATGAAAATCTTCAAAAGATGGAAAAAAAGAGTTATGTCAGTTAAATCACTATGGCCTCCTCGGAGATAGTCTAAGGATTTCCAAATGAACACATCGGGATTCTCTGCACTGACGATCTGCAAGACCCATTGGAGACAAACTGCCCTCGTGGCTTTACAAAACTACGGCAATTCAGGTATACATTATTGCTCATCTCAGTAAATTATGTTCTAGGAATTTTAAGGCCAAAATTATTTACTTTAAATCTATACTATAATTATTTAAAAAAAATTGTATCGCAGTTATTCAAGTAATAGTTCTATCTATAACTGTCACAACCTCCATTCCACAAATTTCTCTTAAATATCCAGTTCAATGGATATCAGTTACAACTGGGATAAGAGACCGTGACTCGCGCGGACGCCGACCCGTCGTCGCCGTGCCCATTGCTACGGTATGCAGGAATGACACAGGCATTGAAACTTGCAAATTTATACACAAACACGATGCAAAAGATTACTGGTACAAACATGCATTAAGTACAGTGAAAACGTACTGAATTCGATAGGGTTTTAAACTTTTATAGTTTAGCAATGTCAACTACCAGTTCTTAAACTAAGAACTGAATGTGACAGGACTCATCTATCACTATACCTCCCTTCTAAGGGGTTCAGAGCCTACTCTAAGTTAGGGGTGACAAGGCCATAGTCAACCACGCTGGCCCAGTGCGGGTTGGTTGACTTCACACATAAGAACTTCACTCATCTATCATCACGATGTTCTCAAACAGAGATATAATTGTACAAAAGCTCCATACATCACGTTGTAAGTCAAATTCTATCCTTACTCAGTTTCTATCCTGTACTCTTTCGTTTATCTATTAAGCTAAATACCCTATAAGACCCAGTGGGAATTTTGTATAGATACCAGTAATTACGTAAACATGTTCTTTTCAAGGGCATAGATACCAAAAGAACGGATAGAGGTGACAAGCAATCCTAATAATTTAAGGTCCTACAAAATTATAGGCGACATTCCAGCAATTAAACGTAGTATAAAAATAGACATATGGCCGCACAGGTATCATCCAGCTTCCATACGGATACAAACGGGTCTGGGATTATACCACGGTATAGTACCGCGAAGAATTTGAAGCTATTCGGATTATCTCGTATTAAAATTCAAAACGAGAAAAACTATGTTGAAAAAAGTGCATTTTGTGTGTGGATTTAATTCTATAAAACAGTTTTTTTTAGACAGGAAAGGAAAAATAATCAATAAACATGGAAATATGTGAATATCTGAAAAGAAAAGCATGGCTATGGTTAGAAATACAAGGTGGAATTATCACTTGCCGATATGCTTTTGGCGTTTAAATTAATAAATAACGTTATTTCTTACTTTGCACCGCACCCCCTCTCCTTAAGCTTAAGGGATTACCAAAGTAGACTCTTAGCTTAGGAAATCTACACTAAGGTACTGTCATCATTTAATGACTGATTACGGCAAAGTAATCTAAACAAAATACTCAGCTTTAATTTAGGACCTTATCACGTTAACATTACTAATTTAATAGCTCACCGCTATGTAAGCACGTGTTGACGATGCGATCAATAAAGCAAGCCTGCGTATTTGACGTAAAGGGAACACATTTCCAAGAAGCACCACTCTCGGTAGGCCATTCTCGGAAATTTCGCGGGGAACCGTTTACCTGGTGAAATCTTGTATCCAATTAGTAGACAGGTAGAATTTCCACTCTAGATATTGAAATAAAATCAAAATTTGAATCTTTGTTCCCTAGATTGTGATGAAATTATGACTTCGGCTTTAACTTCAGGGAAGAATAGAAATAGATTGATAGAAGTAATAATGATCAGAGGTACAGAAAAACAACGAAATTTAGTTTCAAGAGCATTTTATATTGTAGGTTGTGCAAATTCTAGTTAGATTACAATGTCTTGAACGGTCATGAACTCTGAGACAATAATTGAGCAAGTGTTTAATTGCTGGAAATAAGTCAGGATTGTTAAGTACTCTTGCTAATGATTTATCTTTCTGTTATAACGGTAAAAATTTGTGAATCATGGCAATATATCGTAGATACAAATATGCTGAAAGGGTGCGGTACTTTCGCGCTAGTTTGAGGAACTCATTGATTTTAGGAATTTATATTAAGTTTACAGATACATTATTATAGACCAAAAACGGCTGAAATTCTAAAATAGAGGGCGACAAAAAAGAAGGTTTCTTCAAGGCGATAAAATATGTAGCAATTTTCAGTAATAATTATCTTTTAAAAAAGAAAATAACATTTCGATAAGTTAAATAGGGAAAAGTTAAGCTTACTTTTAGTTAGTTAAGAGAAGAGAAACTAAGCATATTCGAGCACGATGCGACTGAGGTGAAACTGCATTGGTTAGCAGGTGAACGAACTGGCAGAGGCGACTATCCAAACCGGATAGTTGGCCCGGGCGCGCCAGTAGGGCCGGCTAGACGCATTGTGCACTCTATGTGCTCCAATTATATTGCCGTTTCGCTGGATAATTCGCAAACGGGACCTCACTATGTATAATGCTTTGTTCCTTACTATAAATGTATGTAACAAAATCTAATTATCAATCTGACCTCCACACTCAGAGACGTTAATTGAGCCTTAAGGGCCTTGGCCTTATTTTTGATTTTTAAACTACATCTACACTATACGGGACTCTGAGTGGTGACGCAGTAAGAACACTAAGCTTCAGTATATAATAATAGGCTAGTAAGGTAGGTATCGATATTTTCCAAGGTATTGCAAACCATAACCTGTTAAATCTACAAAAAAAACCATCGTGTAAATTACCTTTTAGCAGAAAAACTTCATCGGAATTCGTAAACAATTGAACACAAAGGTACAAAAGGTGATACTTCGTCGAAATATATTTTACAATGGAATAAAAAAAACAGTCCAATGAGTCTGCAATGAGTCTGTATCAGTCAATACCATAAAGATAAAACTCTACTGAGAGCTTATTTCAAGACCCCAACAACGTATTTTATTCTATTTCCATTTTGACTATAGTTTTGATGCACCTATAACTTAGGTACGGCAAACTTATTACTACAAGTATGTAGGTAAATAATAATAACAGCTGAATGTCGAAACAAGAATGTATACGGGACACGAGATAATAATGAAGGCGAGTCGCAAAAAATCACGGTCACTTTCAATGAATCAACAAAGGAATTCTATAGTACTGTGCAGGTAAACTTGCGAAGCAGTAACCGAATAAATAAAAAAATAAAATTATCCTCAACTCTTTTTAACTGTGGTACCAGACGAACACGGAAATTAAGACCACCTTTACTATCTGGTACTGTTTAATTAGGTACGGGTACAATTCAAAAAATAGTTCAAATCTATTTTTTTTTCGGTTAAGAACCTACGCACCACGAAAACAAAACTAACAAGTAACTAGAAACAACGCTAGTATAGAACATAATACTATGCCTACATATGTGTGTTACCTATACTAATATTATAAAGAGAAAAGATTTGATTGTTTGTTTGTTTGCTTTAAATAGGCTCCGAAACTACTAAACCGATTTGAAAAATTCTTTCACTGCTGGGAAGCTACACTGTCCCCGGGTGGCATATTATATTACTAGAATTTTGTTTAATTTCGTGTGGACGTAGTCTGGGGCTTCTGCTAGTATGGACTATTGTTAGACATAACCTACGTAATTATAATTGTAATTAGTAACTTTAGATGTACATAAAACAACTTTCTAACGTTTTTGAATACCACTTCACTTGAAATACTGTCAAACAATCTTACGTACACATTATACAATCTATAAAATTATCTCAACTATGGTCAATATAGTAACGTTATCTTACTATGATAATGTAAAACACGCAATTGAGGCAAATCTCTCAATCCATTCAACAAACATCTTTATAACTTTAAAGGACATTGGCCTTTAGTTATCAATTAATGCAAATGTGCAAAGTTGACATTATTTCATTGATTTGATTCATTTAATTTAATAAATACTAGCTTTTACCCGCGACTCCGTCCGCGCGGAATAAAAAATAGAAAACGGGGTAAAAATTATCCTATGTCCGTTTCCTGGTTCTAAGCTACCTGCCCACCAATTTTCAGTCAAATCGATTCAGCCGTTCTTGAGTTATAAATGGTGTAACTAACACGACTTTCTTTTATATAAATAGATAGAAGATTTGTTTAGAATATAATTTCCATGGGTTGTAAGGAATATCTGAAGCAATATACGTAACATGTTGCGAAAATAGTATCTAAGTCACTGGTTTTAATTTTTACTGGCTTACTCCTCTTTTATTTTATTAATCTGTCTTCAAAGGTCATGTATACAAAGACGTTATTTTTTTAAATTAATTTGAAAAAAGCAATATCTAGTAGTACAAGGGGTACTACAAGATTACTTGTAAAATACACGCCAAGGGTCGAAATACTCGTTGCGAACAAATATAAATCTTATCTCTTTAGTTTAAAGTACCATTTCTAACAAATTAGTTACAATATTCGCTTCATAAACCGGCTCATACCTACGAGACGAACGGGAGAATTTTGGGGTCCATAATAAATGGGTCTGTTACGGGTATTTAGGACGAGAGGGAGAGACGTTACTCCCAATCCTAACAGGAAGCTACATTCTTGATATAAATACAATCAAATGTAACATCAAACAAATTATATTAGGCTAGTTATTTCAATATTAACGCAAAACGATTATAACATTCGTCCATCTTACTAATATTATAAATGCGAAAGTTTAGATTGATGGATGGATGGATGTTTGTTTGAAGTTATCTCCGGAACGGCTCAACGGATCTTGATTAAATTTGGCACAGATATAGAACTTAGTCTGGAAGAACACATAGGCTACTTATTGAGTTTTTTTTTTATTCCGCGCAAACTGAGTCCCAGGCGACAGTTAGTACTTCATAATATTAAAGATCCGGTAGTATAATGAGATAAAGATTTAATTTGTATTTTTGTTGTAGAAAATTGATACATGGTCCATTTGAAACAGAAAATGTGCAAAACTAATATCATATTAACCTATGAAACATTCACACATCCGGTAATTTAACTTAAATATATATAACTGGCAGTTGTCCGAGACTTCTAATGTGCGGAATTAAAAAAAAACTAATAATAAATATAGCCTATGTCACCCAAGAATAATGTAGCTTTCCGATAGTTTTTCTAACTGGTTTTGTAGTTTTGGAGCTTATTCAACACAAACAAACTATCTCATCTTTCCTCTTTATAATATGAGTATAAATAATCCCATAACACAACTACAATGCTGTTAAATTTTCTTCTTTAGTTCCGCTTCTCCGTCTAAATAGAAAACTAAAAGGCACTAATTTTATAAGTTTTAAATTAAAATAAGCTAGTGTAGTTCTGGATAAAAAAAATAGTTAAGATAATATTTATCAATTTGATAGTAACCATTTGATGGTTTTGTCAATAACATGTTTACTAAATGTTAAACAGTAAATTTTAAGTATAGCTGTAACTTAAAATTTACAACTTGAACAGTATTTACAACTAGCCAATGTGAAAGCAACAGTTTTGGATGTAATTATGTTTTCATTATTTCGGATTATATATTTAATTCATAGAATAAAAACACTAAATCACTGATAAAACTTTAGTGATATTATAGGCCATTGACTTAAAATAAAGTTTCTAAATCACAATTTAATAATTGTATACAATGTACTTCAGCATAAATAGTTTTTAGGCCAAATAAAAAAGTTATAAAAAAATCCAAAGTAGTAAATAAAAGTTGTACTATCAAAGCTTGAGCTTACAAGTACAGCATACCTTTAAAATATTCAAGGCATTGCACTAACATTCCCTACAATATTCATCTCTTTCTTGATTTAATAATTTTGACACGAGTGCGACCGAGATAGGTATAGATGTGTAGAAGTCTCTTCAGTCAAGACAGTTAAATGTTCCACATTTTTTTAACTGCCAGCTGCTTCAAACAGCTGTTTGTACCGGTATTGAGTTTTACTTGATGGATTGATTTACGTATTACGCATAAAATCACAAAACAATGACGTTTTTAATAAATTCATTGTTGTTTAATACAGTAATTAAGAACAAAAGTGCTTGCAATCGAACGTTAAAATAATTCGAAAAAAAAAAGATTTGATAAGCTTCAGTTAAATCATGATTCTATAATTGATTCAAAATATTCTATGAACACGACACTCTGAGATCAGACAATGAGAGCAATGGAAAGGGGACCATTTTGATTTCGTCCTCCATGTTGCGAATCTTGAAATGCGACATTTTACACACCCTACTCAAGCCGGAGTAGTATTTAGTACCCAGATTGTATTATTCAACAAACACAACGTGTTTAATTAACTAAAAAACAGAAAAAACACATGTTGAAACAAAACACCGGCCGGCCAATTTTCAGACCTACCTTAACAAAGCTGATCGATGTTGTTGTCCCTTCGATGTCCAAAAGCAAGATTTTGCATTTTTTTACGATATCAGTAATTTCCTTAAGTTCATTCGCCATTTTATATGTACAACCTATATTAGGTGTACTTTGTTAAGATTTTAATTTTATTCGACTAGAAATTCGTCCACGCCACTACTACCCCACACCACAGAAAAAAAGCATTGATTGAACGAGACACACGACGAACTGAAGGACGCGCGGGTGCGGGTTCAAGGGAGAGGGAGATAATAGACTTATGGCTAGTTCATAAGAGGGAATGAGACAAGTAAACGGAAGGATACAGCTGTTCCAGTGTTCTAAACATTCTGAATTTCATATAATATTGCCATACTTATATTTTAAGTAACTTTTTTTTAAATTATGAAATAAATAAATATCCTAAATGTATAAAATAAAAGTGGTTAGTAAGAAATACAGGACAGTAAAGAAAAATATGGGTATTAATTTTATTTCTTAGTGATATTATGTGTCTCTGTTTCAGAAGGGAAGGTACTTGTAAAAAATATTTGTTTACTGAACCTGAATATAGTCGCATGAAGAAACTTTGCCTTTTTAGTAATAATGATTAAAAAATCTCTTGTTTTTAAAGTTAAATAAGATTTAGTTTTGGATTTATTACACTTTTTTATTTCTTTTCTCATGCTAATCCCAATATGATCAAGATTTCAATGACTTACCTTTATTTCTAGCTAATCCACCAAATTACACCTTTCTGAACTCCTACAATACATTTTCATATTTGCTTGAATTTGGTAAACATAAACAAACAATAAACTTACTAGATATCCGTATAAAAAGGTTTTTTAATAGATACTTTCTTAATATAATGTTTAATTAATAAAAAATGCACCAACATTTTAAAAATAATTTATTTTGTCTTAAAAACAAGTCGTAAGTAAAATATTGTGTCAAAAATATATCAATTGCTAATTTTATTATCTAACAATATTCTACATTAATTTAACTATTTAACCTTAATCTAGTTTTAGACATAGTTTATATACAATTATGAGTTACTAGTTGTCGCCCGCGACTCCGTCCGCGTGGAATAAAAAAAAAATAAGTAGCCTATGTGTTCTTCCAGAGTGTGATCTCACATCTATCATCAATCATCTATCTCTCACATCTATGCAAATTTGGTACATTCTACATCGAGATCCATTGAGCCGTTCTGGAGATACCTTCAAATAAACATCCATCCATCCAAACATTCGCATTTTTTTATATATATTTATAACATTAGTAAGATTGTTTTACTTTTGGTGTCATAAGTTAATATTGTATAAAAGATTTCAGGCTATCAATGACTTAAAATAATTTATCCATCCAAATAGTCAAATAAACTACTCCGTGTTGGTTTCTGTTTTTCCTCTGCCTTCAATTTCTTAATCAAAACTGGTGAAGATGCGACAGCATCAGCTTTTCTCTTTGTCGGCTGCGAAAATAAAACATATTTATTTAAATTGATTAGGAACATAAATTCTAATATTACCAAGTTACAAACAAGCCATGGGAATTTGGCGGCAGAGAAGACGTATTCGTAAGAAGAAAAAGTATTCTCTTTTTGTACTCCCCTTCCCTGTATAATAAAGGCCCATCAGTCACTTCGCCGTTTTAGTGAAATTAGGTGTCTGTTAGCTCGTTTGCCAACTTTAAACGTAAATAATAAATTAGTTAAGATTATGTATCACTATTACCTTAGGTTCTTCATCTTGCGACAGTGCAGCGAACACGAAGTTTCTTCTATTCGTTGATGTGGTGATTTTGGTGGTCTCACCGTCTCCGGCAAGTGGGTTCGCTATCGCTGCAAGCCGTGCTAGTGTGCCTTTACCCCGAGACAGTAAAGACCCGTGATAATTTTGCTTAAAAAAAACAAATAAATTAAAAAAAAATAGACCCAACTGACATGATTTTATACTCTATGGAGAAAATTAGGCACTTGTCTTTGGATTGAGATACCCGCATAGATAATAATCAGTCATAGGAATGTTGGAACATTGTCAACATATTTTAAAAAAACACCTAGATATTTACCTGAAAAATGGCAAAGGGTTTCTTTGGACTTGGGATATCTTTATGCGCCTTCTTTTCCTGAACTTCTTTCTCTTTGTCTTCATTGAAATTTTTATTTGGTGCAGTGACTTGGCTAGTTTGTGCTTTCGAGCTTAGATTAGCTTTTATTAGAGCACTTCTATTTAAACCTGTATTGTTAAGATCTTCGTCTTCCCCTTTCTGGAATTAAAAAATAATATTAAACGATTGTTATTATTAATTTAGGAAAAAGAAGACGTAGCACGATTATTTGCGATACGAGCCTTTATAACGTCATTGACAAAATATGTGAAAATTTGTATGAGATTTGTTTGTGTAATTTTCGCCCGATAGCGTCGATAGTTGTGAATTACCATTTTTCTTAAGAACATTTCTCTTTCGTGGCGCTGCTTCCTCCATAACTCCTCAGACTCAAACTCCTCTTCCTGTGTGTCAGCGAACTCGTCACCCCCCGCACCAGTCTCTTCCGTGTCATCTAAAGATATTAATAATAGCAATCTATACATATAAAATAAATCTCTATTTCCCTTGGTCATAGCATCACTCGTGAGCGGTTGAAGCGATTCCACTAATTCTTTTTTTGTTGTGTTTTGAAAAGAATTACTCTCGATTCAAACAGAATCTCGATTAAATTTGGTATACAATAGTCTGGAAGGCTATATATTTTGTTTTTTAATTCCTCGCGGACGAAGTCGCGAGCAAAAGCTAGTATTTAATTAACATAATCCATAAAGTTAACTGACTTTACCCTTATGATATTCCCGGGAATAGTTTAAAGTGAGGGTTAATACTCTTCAAAATGGGATTTACCTTATATCTATTTAAAACATAACTACTAAAGAAGGTTCTATATGTTTCTATATATTTAGATGGTGAATACCCTGTAGTTTTGAATGAAAAACTCAGTTAAATATTTTTTTCTCATGTTTCTTTCTGCTTTCAAATCTTCATTTATTAAATCATAATTTTATTAATATTTACCAGCATCCTTCCATCGGAACTTGCGTTGTCTGTGTCCATCACCTAAGTCTCCGTCTTCGAAAAGCAATTCCTGCAGCAGTCTTACTTCTCTCTTATCTTGATCTAGTACATCCCTCCTGGAAATTTATATATTTTTATGTATGTCATGTTAAATGATTAATTATAATATGATATACAAGAGATCGTCCGGGAGTTAGTCAGAGCACAATTAAAACATAAATAAAAATTGGCCTATAATATGTCCGTATGCAACATCTACCTTCCCCTTCAAGTACCGTCTAAATCCAGCCATTACGAAAATAACCCAGAACAAAGCAGCCTTGAGATACATATAGACAAAAAATAATTTCCAACTTCCTTAGACATCTCCTTACGTCCCGCTACGATGTTCAAAGTAGACAAGTTTGAAAACAATTAAATTATATAAATTTAGCATTTACATACATATGTATTTGTCCCAGTTCTTTTCTGAGCTTTCCTTCATGGAAAACATCATCATCACCCTCCTCGCGCTCCATGCGGTCGAGCCCCGCCTCGTCTTCATCACCAGACCCCATCCATTCATCTTCTGAAGTCAACTCTGCTTCTTGCTCGAAGAAATCACCTATTTTCTTCTTCTTTTTCTGAGGTTGTACTTCCACCTGGAAAATTAAAAAATGTTTAAATGATTTAGTTAAGGCTATATAAAGAGTACTCATAACCATTAAGTACACCTTTAGTTTAAGATCGTAATTAAATATTCTGCTTAAGTAAAAAATTTGTTTGAAATTAATTTAATTTTGTTTACCTCATTTTCTTCTGAATCATATTCAACTATTCTTTCAACATCTTCAATATCAGATTCAATATTATCTACATCAGATTCGAGTGCTTCTGTTTCTTCCACTTCTTCTTCGTCATCTGGAATATGGATAAATAAGACTGTTAGAAGCAGAAAAAGCAGTAATCCATCTTAGATCATTAGCGCAAAATTTTAAATAAATAGCTTATAATATGCCAGCACACATCAGCTACCTTCCAGTGAATGTCTCATCAGAACCAGTCCAGACATTCCAAAGATTATTCAGACCAAACACGGCTTGCGGACAGACAAACAAATTGGTTTTTGGTTGTAGGTAAAGCAAATCAAGTTTGACATTTTTAAAAAAAATCCAATATAACATGTATCAAATAGCGGTTGTTTCCACATACCTGAAAACTGTAATGCTCTTTGTTCAAGTTTTCGTTTTTTAATTTTCTTTTTACTCTCCTTTTCAGCATCACCATCGTTAACTTCGTCGTCTGAATCAATAACTAACTTTTTCTTAACACTTTTATTGGATATACTCTGTACATTTTCTTTATTTGCGCTTGAATCGTTAGCGAAATATTTGTATTTCTTCGGAGATTCAAACTGTGGGTTATCTAATTCTTCTAGAATAGAAGATAATATTTCTTTCTCTTTATTTCTTACATCTTCTTTTACCGGAAGTATAGTCTTATCTGTATTTAAATCTTTTTCATTAATTACTTCTTCATTTGATGCTTTGTCTTCATTCATATTATTATCAACAAGTATTTCTTTGTCTGTAAGTGTTTTTTCTTCATTTATATTATCTTCAATCTGTGACACAAATGGGTTGTCATAAAATTTTCCAGTACACAAAGCTAAAATATCATCACCAATTTCTTGAGACTGTGTTGGAGTAATCAATTCTTGTGAATCAATGTTTTGAGATGCATTTGTTGTATATAAATTATCATCCATATAGACATCCTGAAATTACATAATGACATCCTGAATATGACATAAAAAACATATTAAAATACAGTCGAACCTGGATGAGCGAGAAACCTCTATAAGTGAGAGTTGTACAGTCCTGAAAGACAACCCGCACTGGGCCGGAGTAGTTGACTATGGCCTATTCACCCCTAACTTGGGGTAGGCTCCGAGCCCCTCAGTGGGGACGTATAGTGAGCAAATGATGATGAAAGACTTCCTTAAGCGAGAAACTTGAGTTAGAGAGAAATCTCTATAAGCGTGAAAAAATGTCGGCGTCCAGAACTCTCGCTTATCCAGGTTTGAATGTACATATATAAAAATGTTTATGTATAATCTAATATATAAAATTCTCGTGTCACAGTTTTCGTCACCGTACTCCTCCGAAACGGCTTGACCGATTCTCATGAAATTTTGTGAGCATATTCAGTAGGTCTGAGAATCGGCCAACACCTATTTTTCATTTTTTTTTAACTGCGCGCGGACGGAGTCACGGGCGACAACTAGTTGTTTTTATATAATTATAATTACTTAACAACACCGGAAAACTAAGTTTCTTTCTTAATTTAGACAGGACAACAGTTAGTTTTGTTCATAAAATATATACTTACTCTGTCCGCTATGTTTATTTCTTTAGCTATTAAATCGTCAAGACATTTTGTATCACTTCCGGTATTTCCAATAGAAAATGATTGACTGCCCAAGTTTGAGTCACAGTCGATTCCTTTTTTAATATTATTTATCTGTGTCACAGGATCTTGAGATATTATTTCTTCAGATGATGATTTGGATACTTGCGCTAATTGTAATTCATCATCTAAAAAATAATAAGATAACATTACAAGACATTAATTTAAATATAAAAGACCATTTATGGCTACCACGCATCTCAGATTTTAATAATCTTCTATATCTATATATATAAAAGAAAGTCGTGTTAGTTACACTATTCAAGAACTCAAGAACGGCTGAATCGATTTGACTAAAAATTGGTGGGCAGGTAGCTTAGAACCAGGAAACGGACATAGGATAATTTTTACCTCGTTTTCTATTTTTTCTTATTCCCCGCGGACGGAGTCGCGGGTAAAAGCTAGTTATAAATATATATGCAAATTATTATGTTACTAGATAGGAAGGAGAGGAAAATAGTAATAAATTGTGTATTTCTCTAACTTATGTCTTACTAAGTTAATAACTATACTAATAGAAGGGAAAGATTTGACTGTTTGTTTGCATTAAATAAGCTCCGAAACTACTGAACCAATTTGATTTTTTTTTACTGTTGGGAGGCTACACTATGTCCGGGTGACATAGGCTACATTTATTACTGGGTTATTTGAAATCCTTGGGGAAAAGTGCTAGTTTTTTTTAAATATTATCACTAACCTTGAGTTGAGCTAATATTTAAATCTTCAGAAACTTTATTTACATCAGATGTATCACATTTGTCAGAGCACTGATCACTATCTTTTATCTCGACTTCATCATCAGAATCTTCAAATGCTTTTAAAATCCTACCCTTCTTTGGTTTACTATTTCCTTCATCATCTTCTGATTCAGATGAGTCATCTTCGCTGGAATCTTCATCACTTGCATCACCGTCACTGCAATCACCTATTTCATTAATTTGATCTTCTGCATCTGAATGTGCATCTTCAACATCTGATTCCTCTGCTTCTTCATCAATCATCGGGTTTTTCTTCCTCGGTTTATCTTCAATTAAACAATCATCTTCACAGATCTCCTCTTCACTTTCATCTTCTGAACTTTCTTTATTACTAATATGACTGTTATTTAGTTGTTCCAATTTAGCTTCGACTTTTTCAATATCATCCAATTCAGCATCATCGCCGCGAATTGCATCCAATTCTAATTGTTGTTGTTTTTCTTGTTCCAGTCTTTTAGCCCATTCTAAAGATCGTTGTTCCGCTATTTGCTCTTCTAGTTCTTGTTTTAATTTTAAAAGTTGAACACCGGGCTTATATCTACAAATACAATCAAAATTTAAATGTTATAGTATAGTACATTATTTATTTCTCTTACTGAAAAAAAAAACCTATATTTCAATATGATCAACACTGTGTTTTCCAATCCATGTAATTATTTCACACTTATTACTGTATTATATCAAAGTAATTACGAAATGCAGAAAATAATGTTTGAAGATGATCTTTAATGTTCAAGTCATGTAAATTTTTTTCTACATAAAACTACTTACTTTTTCTCTCTATCCTTTTCTTGTTCTTCTAATGATTTTAGTCTTGCAAAATATTTGAACCTTTCTTTCAATTGTTCAACACCAGAAAGTTTATTTACAGTTACAGAATTGTCTTCTAAATCAATAACCATTCCAGGAGCACCAGTTAACTTAGGTTTTGTATATAAAGAAATTTCAGGTGTGTGATTACTGTTGTCGCCTGCAAGAAATGTTCATAGAATTAAATATCAAATATGTAATTTTTTTTTCTGAAACATTATTATTTCAAGAATACCTTTATCTGGAATATTTTGAATCATAGCATCTATTTTATCAAAATCAAAGTCATTTTCAAAAAATTCACTCTCAATGTTATCTGCATCAATTAATTCTGAATTTGTTTGGTTGTCAATATTGCTATTTTCATTATTATGATTTTCGTTGTCATTATCCAAATTTAAACAATCAATTTTCTCTGAATCGTAATGTAATTCCATATTTTGGCTGTCATCTTTTTCACCATTATTTGAACGAGCTTTGTTTATGTCATGATCAGTACAATCTTTTTCATATCCTTCATCTAATACTACTTTGTTATCTTCAATAGATTCTATTTCATTTATATTTTCAGAACTTTTAGTCATTGACTCATTGTCAATTGAGTCTTTATTAATATCAGTATTTTCTGCATTTGTTGTAAACTCTATTGGGTGTAAATCTTCACTAATATCCATTTTATTATCACTTACATTTTCTTCTGCAACTATTTTTATTGGTTCATCTATATCTATTTTACTATCAACTGGTGTCTCTTTCTCTATTTCTGTTTGAACATTTGGTAGCTCATCAATCTTCTCAGTCTCAGCCTCTTTCTTTTCTACATCATCTTCTTCTTCTGTATCACTCTTACATAGCTCCATCATTTCTTTCTGTCTTTGCTCTAACTGTAAACTATCAGAAATAACCATAAGTATAATATAAACTTGTACAAATGGAGGCTTAATATACTATTTGTAGATACTGCAATTTATTCAAGACTTGAATTAAATACAATATAGAAGATTGTATTTTTTGATTGTACAAAAAGGGAATGTAGATTTTCATATTTTTCTAGATTTATAAAACATACGGTTGAAGTATGTAATTTTGGCAAATATCAGAAAAAATAATATATGGCATTTCTAGGTTTGTATATCTATATATTATTTAAGATTATCTCAGAATAACTAATAGAAACAAACTGTTACTGTTGACTGAAGTAGACTACACATACACACATAAATTTTATGCAATGTACCATAACCAATTTAAAATAACTTACGCATATTGTTCCAATTGTTCAGGTGTCATTTTTACAGACAGAACCTTCCCATCCGGTGCTAAAGCTGGTCTCTGTCTACTCATAATATCTTTGAGTGATAAAGCTTTTGGTCTATGGTATGGAAGTGAAACTTCCTTTTCTCTTAACATGCGGTTAGATTCACTTTTAATCTTCTGTTTATTTTCCATAGCTTGCTTAGCTGATATCTGAAATTAAAGGTCATTTAAAATTAGTATTCTTTCAACAAAATTAATACTAATACAATATAATAATAATGTGCGAGTTGCATGGCAATCACTGTAAAATGTTGGATAAATGACATATGAAATTTGAAAATAAATACATTGGTACATAGCGAAAATTGAACCTAGAGTTACATAGATTTCAGACCAGATCAATCAAACACTTCAAAACTGAGCCACTTGCACTCTTCAACACTAGAAATTGTTAATTTAATTTGCTAATGAATTCTCAGACCTGGTTAGTACCAAGTAGTCTTACTATTGGCTAAAATGTTGTGACAACATACCTTTATAGGTTTAGGTGATGTTAATCTAGTAGACTTCATACTTGATGTCTTTTTTTGTTTGCTAGAACCATCTTCATCACTTGAGGAGTCAGGATCACAAATAGCTGACATTTTCATCATATGTTTATCTTTAAGTATCTGTACAAAAAATTGTCAAGTTTAATATAAGTTAACTTAAATGTTTTATCAATATAGTTTACTTGAATTTTTATTTGTTAAAAGCTAATTGATATCTCCCTGTTATTTTTTTACTGCAAGGATTACATTCTTTTCCTTCTATTTTATATAAAAAAAAAAACAATAATAATGTAAAAAGCATAGTAAGTACCTGTTCGATGTTGTGGCACGAAACTTGTTTTTTATCTGAATGGTCAGAATTTTCATTGTTAATCTGTTTGCTAATTAATTCTTGGTCTTGTTTGGACACTAAATTTCGAAATTTCTCTCTCAACTTATTCTTTTTGTTTTTAACTCTACTTAAATCGTATTTTTCAATTGTTTTTTCGGCAGTTTCATTTAAGTCATCGTCACTACTGGACAAAGTCCTAATTCTTGACTTGTGTTTACTCCCAATTTTTAGTGTACTGATATCTTCAGAGTCACAAACCTTTACATTATCTTGATTTTTTTTAAGATCATCAGACTCATTGCTGCTGTCAGAAAAGTGATGAACACGTTTTTTAGATCTTAACATAGGTACGTCAAGTTCGTCTTCAGACTCCAAATTGTCAGCATCGCCTTTGAAGCTATCTATCGTATCGTCTGCTGAGCCATCAGGTGACGCCGTGTTCACAAGTTTCTCGATCATATCGTCTTTAATCGAATTATAAAACAATACTTGTTCAGTCATATTTATATTATCATATTTTCTTTAACACTTTTTTACAAAATGTTGAATTTAATGAGTAACCTATTTAAAACACAGTTAAATTTTATGTTACGTAGCTAGCAATTAAAGTAATGTTTAAATCTGTAGTCCTAAACTAAATAATTCAGGTTGAAGTCTTCAGGCTGCCGTTGCCGCCAATTATGGTTTGTTATTATGACAATTGCTGTCAACTGCCAAACGTCAATCATCCCTAAAGCAAAGAGCATATGAAAGAAGAATGAATGTAAAGAATAAGAATAAAAGAAAAAGCGTTTAATAATTAGCAAATTCGCAACTTAGACTGCCTCGAGCAGACCATGGACCATTGTGAATTTGTGAATGATAAAAAATGATTTAAATTTTAGCCTTGTACTCAATATAAAGGCATTAAAGTACTACATTTGTTTTTAGCTTGCTGAAATAAATTGCAAAAGTATTATTTAACAGGCATTTATATTTTGCAATAATTTACAAAAGAAAAATTAACAAGTGTTTGCGAAGGATATTTCACGATTATGATCACGGAGTTTCATGGGCTTTGGTACAGTTTTTGAAAAGTCACAAATAACAGCTTCTGCGGTAGTAAGTAAAGATGCAATGCCACTAGCATCACTTAGTGCGCTCCTCACTACTTTAGTTGGATCTACTATACCTTTATCAAATAAATTTACAAATTCATTATTTAGCGCATCGTAGCCCCATCCACCACGCATAGATTTTACTTTAGATACAATTACTGGTCCCTCGAGCCCCGCATTATTTGCAATTGTTAAACATGGAGCACTTAGAGCTTGTTTGACAATCTCTATTCCAGTAGCCTGATCTTGATTATTAGGTTTTATTTCTTCAAGAGCAGGAATACATCGTAGTAATGCTACTCCACCTCCTGGGACAATGCCTTCAGCAAGTGCAGCACGTGTTGCGCTAAGAGCATCGTTGATCCGATCTGATTTTTCACTAATTTCTACTTCGCTACTACCTCCTACGAGCAAAACAGCTACTACTGATTTTAACATTGAGATGCGTTCTAATAAGCGCTTTTTATCAAAATCGATTTTCGTATTTTCAAACTCCTGTCGAAGCTGTTCAATGCGCTGTTCTATCTCCTCTCTATCACCTTCTCCTCTAAGCATCAATGTCGAATTTTTTGTAACAACTATTTCTCCGACCTTGCCAAGGCTTTCTAATTGGCAATCTTCAAGTCGAATCAAATTAGAATTATCTTCGAAAATGACTCCTCCTGTAGCCGTGGCCATATCTTCTAGCAGATTCTTTCTGTGTTGTCCTATACCAGGACTTTTGACGGCTACAACTGGTAAACCTATCTTTAGTTTGTTAAGGACTAAAAGAGATAAAGGTTCCGTCTCATAATCTTCGGCTATTATAAGTAATGGTTTTTTATGTGTCCCTGCAACTTCTAAAGCCGGAATTATTTGTTGTGCAGTAAATATTTTCTTGTCAGAATAAAGAACAAGAGCATCATTATACTCAACTCTAGGACCTTTAAGGGAGTTAATAAAATAAGGCGAAATAAATCCTCGTTTAAAAGACATACCTTCAATTATTTCTAATCCATTGTCTAAAGTTTTACCTTCTTTTACTGCCACAAGACCATCTTTTCCCACTCTACTTATAGCTGCTGTTATAAGTTTTCCTACCGATGAATCACCATTTGCAGACAATGTAGCGACTTGTTCTATCTCTTCAGGTGTTTGAACTAATCTGGACATTGCCTTGAGTTTTTCTGTGACAATATCAACAGCTAATATTATACCTTTTCTAATTTCAATTGGATTTGCGCCTTTTAAAATACTATCTGAACCTTCCCTTGCTATTGCTCTAGCTAAAACGGTAGCAGTTGTGGTTCCATCTCCAGCTTCTTCGTTAGTCTTATTTGCTATATTTTGTAGGAGTTTCGCACCAATATTTTGAAATTTATTCTTCAACTCTATGCTTTTCGCTACAGTTGCACCATCTTTAGTTATTTTCGGTGGTCCAAATTTTTGTTCTATAATAACATTGCGTCCTTTCGGTCCCATAGTCACTGCAACAGCGTCGGCAAGAACATCGACTCCTTGAAGCATTAACGATCTAACCTTGGAGCCAAATTTAACTTCCTTCGCATAAAAACGTTGAGTGATTTTATGGGTTTTATTTTTAATGTTTAATTGTAATACATATCGTAAATGGAGCATTATAGCTAAAGTTCCAAATTAACAATTTTATAGTCAAATGTCAAGAAGATTTAGAAAAATGGAGCATTTATTAAACTGATGTCAACGTTTAAATTTAGAATTTTTATAAAGAATATATAATATCTTTACAAATTACGGAATCGGTTTATAAGAGAAAAATAAAATTGCATTTTATTGCATTAAAACTTAAGGAATAAAAAAGATTAAATCATTATTAAAATTGATTTAAACCGACTGGAACGAAATGTAACACACGTAATTATTTTTACTCTTTGATTTTAACGGTCCGAAACTTTTGAAATTTCACACTTTGCGTATGACACAAAAGTAAATTCGATAACATATACTTGTTTATTAGTACTAGCCATTTTATATTAGTTTTTTTTTGACAAATTATTAAAAATGAGTGCGTGTAAAAAATCTATGCCCGTTATTATCAAATTAGATATCGGGGACCAGTTAACATCCATCTCATGTGGTCATATCGTTGTTGAGTTGATAAAGTTTATAGCATATCAAAGACTTCAAATACCTTATAGTTATCAATGGCTTAAACAGGTTGTAAATAAGAAAAGACAATGCATAGAGGCAAAAGATACATTCCAGTCCGAAAAACATTTTCACGTAGCTTCTAGTGCTTTGGAAAATTTAGATTTTATCATTAAGGTAATGTTATAAAATTTAGCTTAGAAAATATGTCCAACTCAAAAATGTTTTAAGAATTAAAAGAACTAAGCATACATAAGTTTTGATTAAAAGACGTATTTCGGTACTTCTCCTTGTTACCACGTCAATATTTTACATTTTAGAGTTTGTTGAAGGAGATAGATGGACCAACTGTGCCTGGCGAAGTTTGCATTGCCCTGGGCGGTACACCAGACACAAGTAAGGAGGTTTACCGCCTTCTTCTACCAAGCTATTGCCATAAGTCACAGTGCCATTCTAAGCATATAGCATCAGATCAGAAAATACAAATGAATGTGTTCAGGTATGCCTGCTTTTTTGTATTTGCAGCTAACTATTTTTTAATTAAAATTGAATTGGATTTTTTCAGATATTAAAGTAACTTTTTAACAATAAATTTTTAATATTTTACCTTATGTTTTTCTAATACAAAATAATTATGATAAATACTGATCTAAAAATTCTTTCAGGACTTTGGTTACATCAGATGTATTGAGCAAAGTTTTTCAAAACACACTGCCTCCAACAAACTTGCATGTGTTATTAAAGAAGAAGAATAGTACATGTGATGTAGTGTGTACAGACAGTTTTGTTTTATTTAATGGATATAGATTGCCACGGAGTGCTAAGGTTGTTGTTATAGATTTTAGGACTGAGAGCCATGAAAATCTTTCATGTTGCAATAACTTTGAAGTTTTTGAAGAAGTTATTACAAAAAATTTGACTGATTTAAAAATTTGTGATAATGAAAATGATGTTGAAGATTTTAACGAAATAGAATCAAGCAGTACAATGAGTTGGTACCAGTCTTGTTATGTTATGAAAGGATTTAGAGATTGTATAGTTAGTGGCAGTTCTATCACAAATAAATGGTTACATTTGTGACAATACTTTACAACTTTACCTTTTTTAATGAATTTAATCATGTAATATGAGGGTTATTCATATTTAGAACAATTTATAGTATTGTCTGATTATATATTTTTCTTACATAACAAAAAATACTGGACTGCAGAAAAAAAAATTGCCATAAGAAACATACATTATCATTGTGTAACATAGGCTATATTTATTACTAGATTTTTTAAAATTCTGCATGTATGAAGTCATGGGCAAAAGATATTGTTCAAAATTTTTGCTTTAAATAATTTATGATTGCAAAATTTTGTCAACAGAATATAAAAAGATTTATTTTACAGAATTAATACTTCTTTATGTTTATGGTATATAATAATAACAGAAAATCATTAATTAGCAAAAGGCTTAATATTTTTGAGTACAATCATGTGTCATGTTAATTTTATAAATACTATTTGTTGACTAGTGGCTAACAGTTTAAACAATTGTGCCATATTTTTATTAGTTGTATGGACTGTAAGTTGAATTTAGACAATTTTATGTTTAATTTAATTGCATAAATATAATCAATTTTACAATAAACATGTTAATTTATTGTTTTCTTTTTTATTTATAAAAACATCTTAAAAGTAATAATTTGGAATGTTTGTGTTTACATTTTTTGAAAGTAGTATGAGTTAACTGAGCTTTTTTCTTTTTTTTTATATTCATATAATAAAGAAGAGAAGAAGAAAAGAAATAAGAATATTTAATGTTAAGTGTCGCTATAATTTAACATTTTGTATCACAGCTTTACCATCACCAAAGATAGTTCTCTCTCTATAATTAATACAGACTTTGTTCAAAGGCTGATTGTCAGATCTTAATGTGCAATTTTTTCTCTTACATTTTTCTAAGGTATCATTAAATTCTACTATTAATTCATTTCTACCTCCATTAGGTCCAACAACATATTCACATTGTATTGATTTTATCAACATGTCTTTTAAACAACATTCTAATAATTCATAGTATTCCAGCCAGTAATCCTTTGGTAAATGCTTTAATTTAATACCTAGAAATTCTGATAATATTCCTGTCACAAATATATCATCTATCCAAAACTGATAATGATATGGGGCCTCCTGAGTTATAAGAGATGCAATATTGCTTGACATGATGTAGTACCAACCCGACAAATATGGTGGATAGATATTTCCAGAATATTCTTTTTGAGTGACATACCATTTGTTATGCTTATTTCGTCTAGGCAATGTGTTATTTAACATGTAACCTATTAGTACATTTTTCTCATCTTTTATTTTGGTCATAAAGTTATAACTTTGATTCAAATTGAATACAATATCGTCATCAACTTTAAGTATAAATGAAGTGTTACAAAAGGTTGATGCCCATTGCAGACCCATGAGGTGTTTGTGTGTTAGGTTTCTATAGTCTTCTGTGAAGCCACCTTGTAGTATATCACCAAAAATGTCACTCTCATCAATTATTGCTTCTTGTGTTATGTATCTGTGGGAAAAATAACTTTCATATGATTGTCTCCATTATTTTTTATAGATAACAATAAGAAAACTAAATCAATATAAACTGTTTGAAGAATCATCTCTAATGCCAAGCACCATATACAATTCTTTAAGTTTTAGTTGTTTCTGATCAGCTATTTATGCTAAAGAGTAGGGTAGTATTAATTAATTTCTTAGAAATTGTAGTATATTTTGTACTTTATGATGTATTTTTTTTTATAAGAGAAGGGGCCATAGAAGCAGCGGGAACACCAATGTGTTCACTGACGCCCAGGGATATCTGCACTACCAGATTAACCGCGGATGCATTGCCGGCATATCTAAACATATTGTATAACACATATAAATATCATGACCAAACAATAGTTACATATGTTGTAAAATTTGTATTTGACGACATACTTTTCTTTTTTCGGTATCTTTGCCAAGAGGAATATCCTGGTCGCATTCATAGATTTTAAACGATCTGCCGACATAGCTCTTCGATGAGCACTCCTAAGTTCTACATGGCCCACATAAGAAGTTACAAGAATAACAAAAAGACGATTGACTGAAAATAAAATAAAAAATGTAATAACATTAAAAACAAAAAAATAAAAAAATAGAAAACATATTTAAAAACTTACAGTGACAAGTTATATTAGGTTTTATAATAACATTTCTGATGTAGTGATTGTTTCCTGTTATTGCAATAATTATATTTTCATATTGTTTATTTGAACTTCTATAGACCCAGATTAATAGACTTAATAAAATTAATGATAAAACAATTGTTTGTTTTTTACGCATTTTAATTCAAATGTGTTTTTAATTGCAATTATTTGACTAGAAGTTTTAGAAAATGCAGTAAAATTAAGTCAATTTATTTCCCTACACTGCCATTTCCGACAATAATGATATACCTTAATATAATTACACATTTATCTTATTTAATAATGTTTTATGTCCAATAAAATAACATTTAAAAAAGGTAAACAAAAAATTATAAAATAATGCAAATGTCAAAATGACGTGCGACACTAACATGACATTTCACGCTAAGGGTATGATCCGATATGCACTGCAAGCACTGCACAGTGCTATCACTGTAGAAGAATTCGTTCCGTTATGGACTGCCAGTATACTGCCGCAGTACCCTGGGGAAATATATGACGTCATAAATCGCCGCCATATTCTACTGTGAGCACTGGCGTTTTCGAGGTAAGGTACTCGCAGTACCTTGATCACGTGATCAGTCAAAACCACTCGAGTGCCTAACGTCTTATAAATAAAGCTACAGTTTAATCAGAAAATTTTAAAGTTCTGTAATTAGTTTGGATTAATAAATAAAACAATCAAACAATGGAAGAAATTTATAATATTATAAATTCAATTTACAATTAATATTAATTAAAATATTCTTAATTTGACAGTACTCCAAAACAGTTTTTTAATGTACTAGAAAACTTGAATACACTCATTTGAATGCTGCGTCAAATAATGCGGCTGACAGTATACGGGAATGCGTTCCGTTTTAAATCGTAACCAGTATAACTGGCTATAAAGGAACGGCTTCACAGTATACTGAATTGACGTCACACTGTACAGTGGTCGCTGTGCATATCGGAACACACCCTAAATGTATTAAGGCCTAAGGCAAAGGTCAAAAATTTATTTGATTTATAAACATACATATTTTATGGGTATATTTAGTATTAAAAACGGCATAAACAAGCATTATTTCATATCCTCCACTATCCATAAAATCCAAAATTTCGCATATTTTCCGATACCATGTCCCAAGTGTTTTAGTAAGAAAGAAAGAAATACTAGTAATTGAAAATAAAAGTTTAGAGAGGTCGACACTTTAGCGTTTTATCACCTGAAAAAAGAGGCGAGTTTTGTCGAATGTATCAAAACCACACTTTTTTAGAAATTCTATATTCAGTCGAATCTGGATAAGCTAGACTCCAAGGTTAGGCAGGCTAGGCTAGGCAAGATATTTTCTTATAGAGGTTTCTCTCGAGTTTTTCGATTATGGACGTAGTCCATCCGGACCCGCCAATGTCTTCCTTATCCAGGTTCAACTGTTTATTATGGATTGACATTTTTAGAACTCATGAAATATATTTAGTTAATATTGTAACGTACCCACCAAATTTTTTAAATACAATAAAAGTGTAAAGATATACATATAGTACAGCACAATGAGTAATACAGGTTGTTTCATTTGCAGAACATTTATAGTATAAATATAATGTAGCTGCATTCCACGAGCAACATCTACTGACAATGTGCGACAGGACTTGTGTTGTAGCTTAACAAACAACAACATATTATCTGTTGAAGCTGTACTGCATTTACTGACAAACAATTCAAATACAATCTAGTTACGTACGTAGTGCGAGAGCGCACGGGCGCTGTCGCGTCAGCGCGTGCAGTTCCTCTGTCTCGGGAGCGGCAATGGCTAATTGACGCGTCGCTGGTAGGCAAACAGTCGCTGTCATTTTTATCATTAATAATGAAGTCGTTATCAAGAGTGTGACCGACTACTGTAGAGACCACAGGGATCGCGTCTGCTCAGTCGTGTGGTAGACATCGACCCACAAACGTCTACAGCTAAGGGAACTAGCGTACGCGCAGTAAAAAGACTTTAACTACGATACTCGACGCAGACGATCCTTAACCAAACATGGATGTCGAAGCTATGGTTAACGACGAGGGCGGAGTCCTGAAAGCGAAGATAGTCACTATGATCACACTTTTTGGTGTTTCCATGGTAGTCGGATGCCTTCCGATGCTGATTTCAATGAAGTTCAATTGGTTTACGAAGTCGACCGGGCCCAATATGAGATCTTCCAACCGGCTGGTGATCGGATTGCTGTCCTTTGGAGGTGGCGTTTTATTCGCAACGACTTTCATGCATTTATTACCCGAAGTTGATGAAAATATTAAATTATTACAAGGTAAGTTCGATATTATTTTTCTATTGTTTATTATTGAGATTAAGCCGTAGACAAACTGATTCTACTTATCTAAACAAATAATAAAATTAGAGTGTTTATGTGATATCGGAAAAAATCATATTTTAGAGACGTTAACGAAAAACCAATTTAATTTTTTTTGTCTGTGTCTGTGCGCAAGTTCACATTTGTTTCGGGTAGACGGGACTTTGATGGTAAGGTAGTTAAAGTATGTGGGCATTTTATAATCACTTTTTTCTGTGCTTACGAAATCGCGGACAACCTCTAGTCCTTTATAAAATCTAAGACATTTTATATTAATCAATAATTGCGACGGCTAGAAATAAAAAAATAATAATTAGTGTATTTGTCACTAATATATTATGCAAGTTGTAAAATGTGTTAATTTCACGCTTGTTATTTACGAAAGGTGTTATCACAATTTACCTAAGACCGAAAATGATTTTATCACAGGTTTAAGATTCTTGTAAATATTTTGATAGCTACTTAAATAAAGATATTGTATCTTAGGATTCTAATAAAATGGAATGAAAAATGGTACAATGGAATCAGATGATATTAAGATGACAAAAAAACTAACATTTTGTAATCGAACTCTGGACCCGCTGTTTAATAATCGGGCACTTTACTCGCTAAGTTAATTCTCTCTTTGTTACATTAAAACGAACGATAATAGTTAAAAAGATATACAACATAAAGGCATTTATTATCTGTGGTTAATATGTCGACATCTATTTTTTATTTAATACCCATTAGTTCTGATAACATTATATGTTGTTTTGATTAAATTAGTACTTTTTAAATTATCCAGTCACATGTTATATTGCTGTGTACAATTTTGTTAGCCTTCGAAACCTCTTCATTATCATATGCAACTAAATAGGGAACACGCTAATTCCTAGGGTCAACTGACCAGTTCGACGAGTTTATTTACAGTTTACTAGTTATATTGCAGCAAACATTTGGGTACGGAATAACCATTCCTTATTAACAAACATTGAAAACATCATGTCTATTTTTTTAAATCAACAAACTTGGTAATAATGATATTCAATGATAATTAGCAATACAACAACTTTACAAGATATCTCGTATCTAGGTTTCCGTGCCGTATTAAGACAGTCAACGGAAGCGGCATCTCACAGCCATCTATTAACTTGTCTGCCTTCACACACATTACTCTTTACCTGATATGATGAAAATTCTCTAATTGTAACCTTTATTATCACCACCAATTTTATATGGACTCATCCGACGAAATGGGTTTAGGTCCTTTTTTTAAAGAGATCTCGTAGATGTAATACTTTTCGTCGGATAGAATCTTACGATCACAAGGGTTCTCATAAGAGATGTAACTAGTTTCGTCAGATAGATCTTATACATTCTAAAACTTTTCTCTTTTTCATATACAGCCTTTCGATTAAAAGCTAAATCGAGTCGCGACAGTTTTTCCGACCTAGGAGGGTAACGTTTGTTTCTTTCTTGAGCTTTCTGTTGCCTTATTGGTCGACCGAGGTGTCACACAGTCGCATTCATCCTCTGAGTATATCAGTGTCAGGGTTTATTGTTTTTTAATTAATCATATTTTATTGTTCTCATGACGATCTTTTGTTTCATCAAGTCGTGTAAGTATAACAAATAAACATCTTTATTGTAAAGATGAGGATGATTTACTAGACATCAGCTATGTTTGATTTTATTTCGACTTTTTCTTGTTGTCTGATAGTTGTTATTGATGTTCATGTGGTCGTCAAAAGACGTAGGACTCTGTTTTTACATATTGGAATGGTGTTCGTTTTACATAACCGTAATTTTTTTCATATTTATTCGTTAGACATATCTTTCTTTTGTTGCATAAGAAAAGTATATTTCTGTGATTTTACAAACTTTTATGCTGTAGTTTATTAATCCATTTCAACATCGGCATCTTTTGTTTAAGTCATTGATCCGTCTTTATCTAAGTTAGTCGTCTGCTAACCGATAACGGTATCAATTACTCATAGTATCGTACGAAACACGCTTGAGGTAAAATAATAGATTTAGTATCAGGTGTAAACACTTTCTTAAATTTAATAACAATTAGTTGTTCTATAATTTCTTTACATGTATGATTCAAAATCTATTTAAATATACACTCAAAAATCACTGGATCGATTTCCAAAATTCTTTCACCATTGAAATCATTAATGACTAACATATTTTTTTAAGAACTTTTAATAATTGTCCACCCGAATGAAACCGGTATCTTCTGCTAGGTAAATATTAAAGAAAGTCGAATTCAAATGTAGTGGTCGTCCTACTTTCTTATCTTGTAGTAAACGTCTAGTAAGATTAGGATCAAAGCGGTATAATAGGATTAAATAAAATTTATTTAGTTGTTTTTATTTTCATTTAGGACAGTTCATTTGCATTTTGTTGGCTCATTGTCATCTGAGATTTGTAAAATGTACCTTCACAATTAAACCAATCGCCAGGATTTTGTCTTTGCTAAAATTAACTAACATCGCGCTGTACAACAACTACATATGTATCTACTTTTAATTATTACACTACAATGAGGTTGCTCTATTAATGTTTATTCATAAACTATAAAAATATACTATGTAATTGTTACAGAAGAACAGTTAATTTTTTTTATAGATATACCTAACGAATATAATACGAAAGGTAACAGTAATTTATTGTGTAGATAACTTATGAATTAGCGTAAATTAAATGACGATTTTTTGTAATCTTAATGTAAATTAATAATTAATAAAAATATATTACATTCTTTTACTTACTTTTGCAATAGCTAAAGTATCTATACGACAAAACATGTTTTAATATAATACAAGTAAACGATACACGTATCAGTTATTATCTATTATTTCAATTAAGTGTAAGTACCCTGATATCTATTATTTGGCAATAACAATTGATTGGGCAATACGGATTATTTTTATCTATTAAATCTAAACGCTTTATAAAGTATTTTTGAAAGTGCACGAACGGGTCGGGTTGACCGGTGCAATACCACGACCATACAGAAGACAGGCGTCAAGTGGAAGCAATTCTGTTGAGTGTGCGTACTGGAGGCCTGATTTTAATCCACGTTCCATTCCCACCCTTTTCTTATAAGGAAACGATGGGAAGGGGAATTGTATTTGACAGAGGTGTAGCCGCATAGAAAGAAGAAGAAATATCCTATTTCTATGCGTTCCCTCCTCCGTCAATTAAAGATAGACAACTCATGTGCAATTGCAGATCTCCATGGCCGGTGGTCAAAATGTACCTCGAAATGCAAACAATATTTCTTATTTTCTTCGGTGCTCTTTGAATCATACGTTACAGTTAAATATGTTTAATATACAATTATATCACAATTATACTACTATTATTGATTTGAGATATTATATAGAACTAGCTGTCGCCCGCGAATCGGTCCGCGCGCAGTTAAAAAAAACTTAACAGGGATATGAAAAATAGATAGTAGCCGATTCTCAGACTTACTCAACATGCTCACAAAATTTCATGAGAATCAGTCAAGCCGTTTCGGAGGAGTATACGGGAAGAAACATTGTAACACGAGAATTTTATATATAAGATTAATTATTTCATAACTTTTCTCTAAATATCAATACATCCCCAGAATATGCCAAAATTCTTTACAATTGCACTACACAGAAACATCAGAAAGCCAGATTTTTTATAGGACAAGCGGGCAAACGAGCAGCGGATCGCTGTTGCTTCCTTATTCCATAGTAAAAAAACATACAGACAAATTCAGAACCTCCTCTTTTTTTTAAGTCGGTTAAAGAAAATTAAATCATCCTTTTCGTCTTAAAAATGTAAATCAAACTTATAAAAATTTGTATATTTTTAAAACGTAACAGAATTAAATTAAATAAATAGGTACATACGAAACGATAAATACAGTAGTAGATTAATTTATTTACACTTTTACAAACGAAATATATAATTTACTACCAGTTAAGTATTATAATGTAACATTTATGTTATTAATCTTCATATATCATAATGTATATATATTCCATAATCTGTAGCCCTATCAATGCTAAGTCAGAGTTTGGAGTGTTTTATGTGGGTTTCTATTGTCGAAACACCTGTACAAAGACATATTGTCGTTTGATAATAATATCAAACAAAGTTGAGTACTAAAACGCCGTTTATTTGCAATCAGATTTTTTAAAGATGTACCATATTTTATTAATATAAGATATGTATTATTTGTGAAAATACACTTGTGTAAATTTTTTGTTTACAGGTCCTAGTATCATTTATTTGTTTCTCCTCTTTTTGTCTGATAAGATTGTCAAGGACAAATTCTTTAGCCTGAGTACTGACCGACGTTACGAGGTGTAAGTGAAGTGAATGTAACATGTTACACGGCGAGCATTTATGCAGTCAGTGCGTAACGTAACATGTTACGTTACACCTCGTAACGTCGGTCAGTACCCAGCTTTTAATCTGTGGTGAAAATGTACTATCATCACATTTTCCCACTTTCGGTACGCAAGTCTACTCACGTACGATTTATCTTTATATCGACTTAAGATATGACACTCAAATTAAAGAATATATCGTACTCGGCTGTTCGTATAATTTATGACAAGATTATAAAGTACTTTCGTATCCAATACTAGAAATAAATAATTTTGATATTTTACATCCTTATTTTAAGATTTGTTTTGACGTTAAAAATGTCAATTCCAGTTCCGACATTAAATTCTGCCTATCGTATCGGTCGAAAACACATATAACATCTTTTATGATATGTCTTAAGAGGTCTAAGGCTGGTCTACGAATTACATAGTCTCATATAAACCTGTAAACCTTCCTAAAGGCATGGTTAAAAAAGAGGAGGTTGCAAAATCTCTCCTGGGGCACAAGTAAAGTAAAACCGTTACTAGATGTAACTGTTGGGATGATTTGATTTTCTATAAGACGACTTAGAAAAGGAAATTATCTGAAAAATCAATACACGAATTTATTAACGTGCTAATGGTCTAGTTTGTTTTTACTTTCTTTCCTACATTCCTATCTGTCTAATCATGACGATCAAAATATGCTTTATCAAATGCTATTAACATGAAATACAGCAGAACAATACAGTATTAATAAACAATTATTATAGTAACTAAGAATCCATTTTAAGATTATGTTGACACGTAAATATATATAGAAATTAAAATATACGAGTAGAAGGATAATCACTACGAACTATAATAAGTTAACAAGTTTAATTCTTTAAGATTAAGGTACTAAAATGTAGGATTTTACTTTTTTTCTACCTTTGGTTTAATCAGAATTTTTAAATGTGCGAAATAACAACTAAGCGCCTTAGCAATAAAAATTCTAATCTTTCCAGAAAGTGGCGATCTTCGGCACCTACCGATTTATTTGGCCGCTCTAATTATGTGCAGCGGTTTCTTCATGATGTACTTAGTGGAAGAGCTGGTGCACGTCTACATTAGCAGTCGAGAGAACAAAACGGCCAACACAAGCTTCACGAGGGTACTGAGTATTAGAAGGAGCAGCCAGGAAGCAAGTAACATTGTAGAGACGGCTGCAGCTAGCAAAGAGGTGGAAGCAGCAAGACACCATGGACACAGTCATATAGCTATGGACCCAGCGGATGACACGATTGTCGCAGCACTGCGGGGTCTGCTCATTGTATTAGCTTTGTCTATTCACGAGCTTTTCGAAGGCCTAGCAGTAGGATTGGAATCTTCATCAAGAAATGTGTGGTATGTCATTTTTATTACTCGGACTTTCAAAAATAATAGCTTTACAGCTTTTTCTACAGTACCTAAATTAGGAAATGGACAGTAATATTAGGTACGCACTATCAATAGTTGTAAATTACAATATTAAGTTGTGAGTAACATAATTTTATTTAATGTCTTATAATGTCACAAAATATTCCTTTGACAACAGAAGCCAAAAAAAAAAAATTTAAAATCTATTTTTGTTGAAGGAGACCCGCTTTATGATAACGATGAAAGTGTGGTGGGTAGTCACGTAAGTTTTATCTTTCGCTTATCGCACATTGATCTGTCACTCTCAAATGCAATCTCTGTTCATCTCGTTAATCTTTGACGAAACTGTTTGAGAACTATCAAAGATTAAGTAAAACAACGGAAGTCGTTGCATTAAGATAGCTTAGATCCACATGCAACTGTACAAAATCATATTGATATCGTACAATGAGCAATGCATAAAAGGGATGACTATGTTTTGGCGGTGAAAAATTACGGTAAGAGAGAACACTAGAAGATATTGTTTTCACATACTAAAAGATATTTTTTAAGCAAACAAGATGTTAGAAGATAACGTTATTTTGAAATTGCCAGCCATTAAAATGACCTGCTGGTTATGAGATTATTAAGTAACATTAAATGCTGCAATCACAGTGGTTTAATGGCCACTTAAAGTCTCCTTAGTGGTTTACTACTGAGTGGCGTTTAATCTTTGACAGATCTTTCCTGTTAGATACAAAAAAGATGAGTGCAATTTGGATGCTATTATCTCAAAACAGATAAATTCGTATGTGAGTAAAAACATCAATGAATGAAATGAACTGATTTTTCAATGATAACTTAATTTCCGTTCCTGGGTGATTTTCTTTACTAAAAGACATGACGTGAGACAACTAATCTATATCTATTTATATAAAAGAAAGTCGTGTTAGTTACACCATTTATAACTCAAGATCGGTCGAACTGATTTAGCTGAAAATTGATGGGGAGGTAGCTTAGAACCAGGAAACGGACATAGGATAATTTTTACCCCGTTTTCTATTTTTTTATTCCGCGCGGACGGGATCGCGGGTAAAAGCTAGTTTTAAATAAAAATTAAATCGGTGTATCAGAATAGAAAAAAATATTATTTAATTTCAAATTTAGATACTTATTTAAACGAAAAACATTTTAGATGAGTTCGTATTAAATATTATTTATTAATCACATTAAAAAAAAATCCTAATAATATTGAAAATTGTTAAAGTAAATATTAACATTACTAACATCTATTTCTAGTCCTTGTAAGGACAATGTGAATTTAATTTCAGACATCTGTGGGTGTGGTAGTCATTATAGATTTATTTGATAATCGCTAATACTACCATCTATTATTACAGTTTAGGTAATATAATTATGAAAAGTATTACAAAACACCAAAAAGATACCGAAAGGATCATGCTAGACTATGATACTCTCCATCCACAAATATTTAAGAAACTTCGTATTGATCAATAGCCGTAAGAAATACCTGATTGTTTAAGAAAAGGTATGCAAAGCAATTTGTTTAGGTCGCATATTTTGGAAATTTACCTTTTTACCTAATATTTTGATTGTCCGGATTAATAATTAAAATAATGGTAACACTAGTGATAGCGGATAATCCAAATGACAGTGTCTCCCGCCCGCGCTCCCAATCTTAATCAAAGTCGTATCCGTTCTGATATTACGACTTGTAAACGGGAATTCCTATTAGTCAATGGTATGGTTATGGTCAGAGTAGCATCAAACTTAGCCAAAAACCATGATATCTTACTTATAATTGAATTGCCTAAAGTTGTATGTTTGTTAAATATTTTAAGTTAAATTCACGCTTTAATTAACTTTTTTCATGCTTTAGGGCTTAATAGTTTGGACAAAAACCTTTAAGTTTTATAATCAAATAATCAAAAATCATTGAATATTATGTGCATTTTATATATTGTTATTGTCACGTATTGAAGTCGACGGGATACAAAGCTCAGCGTCACTTGTTAAGTATACTTGTCATGGGCAGTTAAAAGATTATACTTGACTGTTTACAACAACGTAACGTATCTAGATGAAATTTGGAACAGATATAGCCAAGAATAGTGTAAAGAATCACTAAATACAAAACTATTTTTTATATGCTTACTATTGCAACCAGTTAAGTGTTCAAGACATTGAATAATCAGTTGAATTAATAGTTTACAGTACGTATATATGAAGTTATCCTTTAAAAAAGGTTAGTAGCAGGGTCAGTTTCGAATTTAGTCATAACTAGCAAACTTACGCTATTGAAGGATAAAGAACCATTTGCGTCTCTATAGATAAAAAAGTTATTTGAATAAGTATATGAAATGCTCAACGAATTATTTTATACTGCAAGTTTTCATGGTCAAAATGACCTTAAAAACATAGTTTCTTGACATACGTCGGTTTCTTGAAGGATTAAGACAGAAATGACGATTTGTGTACGAGTGTTACCGCAGTGGAAAACCGCTGTTAATGTTCTAACTGTTAGAATTTAAAGTTAATTACTTACGAATATGATAGGACTTAATAGACCTCGTAAAACTGAATTAACTACTGGCAGGTGTCATGTGGGTATTTTAAAAATTACATTTAATTTCAGGTATATGTTCGGTGCGGTGTCGGCGCATAAATATATCATTGCATTTTGTATCGGCGTGGAGTTATTAGCCGCGGGGACGAAACGGTGGCTATCCGTTGTGTATATCTTTACATTTTCGTTCGTGTCAGCGTTGGGTATAGGCGTGGGCATTTTACTTGTGGGCGGCGCTGGCGCTGCCGCGGCCGGACTTTACTCAGTTATATTGCAGGTAACATATTTAACTTGAAGGACACCTACACTATTATAATTTAGTTTAAAATGATTTGTCCCTTCCATTTCATTTATAAAGAACAATCACTTATAACTCAGAGACATGAGATGCCCCATTCTTGTCAAAAGAACAGAGATAGCACAACCTTCTCTTCGTAGAAATGATTAGTTTTTTTCATTGTATTTAATTAAATCTTTACTTCGTTAAACAGTTTCATTTACAGATTGCCATAAATTGGTACCAGATTGTACTATCGTAAAGAAAAAATTTTGAAATTTGCATAGCTGGTAATAAATGTATAAGACCACTATGATGTTAAATGTTAGAACAAACTTTATGAATATTCTGTATTGTTGTTTAAAATTTAATAATATGAGTCATGAATTAGCTTGATAAGGTTAGAAAAGTATGTAAATAAGTTAATCTGTTATTTAAATTACGAATGTCCTTAATACCTTATTAAGTGACATATCAATCAAAATTCGGATAGCCTGCAGATTGTAGTCTATTAATAGGCGTACTTAGAATTAGACCTAAAGGAGGCGTAAGGAGGATAAACGTAAAAGATTTATCAATCTTTGACACTACCAGGTACATAAAACTTTTAGGCTAAAGGACACCGATATCCAATTCCTTAATAAATTAAAAAAAAAACTTTTTAAAGTATACTCACGTGACCATTTGTAATTTACGGACTTAGAATTGTATTTTGATATATTTTGTATGATCATATCGTATTGAATATATCAGACAGATTTGTCCCAACATTTCAGGGTCTGGCATGCGGTACGCTGATGTACGTGGTGTTCTTCGAGGTGTGGCGACAGGACAGAACAGGACTGTCACAATTCCTTTGCTCTATTGGCGGCTTTACTCTCATGGTCTGCTTGGAAGTTATCGTTGAGTTAGGTTTGTATTCCTTTTATGTCAGCCTTTCTGTTGGGAAATGGGATATAGATGACGAACGAAAGGGGTGAAAGAGGTTTGAGACGTAAGGTGTCACAAATATAGTACTGTACATTTAGTGCAAGTTGCTTGACGTTAGGTTTGCTTTTCAACTGAGCCCTTATTGTTGTAATAATATTTAAGAACTCAGTATGAAAGTTAATATAGAATATTCAAGCAATAAATAAGGACTTCGTGAACAAAAACGATTTAATTGCAAACAACTAAAACTGATGGAGAAAATTTAATACATTTTAAAATCAAAACTAAAGAAAAATTATTGTTTCAGCGGCGTAACGAAGATATATCGATACAAAATAACATTGAGATTGTGATGTAAATTATATTTATTTAAGATAACTTATAAGATTCAGATTGTTAAATAAAACCTTTAAAATAATAATATTCGTTTAATTGATAATCATTTTAGAAAAAAAATGAGAAACACAAAATTTTAGGTTATAAACAGTACTCACATTTTTATACTCCATACTTCGACAAAGGGCAAAGGAATTTCCTGTCTTGAAATCTTGTAACTTTTTTCACATAATGTTGGTAGTATACAAAAATAAAACACATTTCTATATTTTATTCAAATCAATAATTTAATTAGAAATTAACATTTTAATTTAACTGTAAACATTATTTTTTGTTAAAGAAAATAGATAATTACTATTTTTTTCTAATATTACACTTTATATATTATTAGGCTGATTATACATAAATAGATACGCAGGCGGTTCAACACACCTAATGGTTACGTTATAGCGCTTAACAACCAAATTCTATGAGATATGAATCAAAATATTTGTTACTAAAATATCTTTACTTAGATTAATATATGTGTGCTTCGTCACACACAATCTTAACTGGGTTGAGAGAAAGACATAGAGAAAATTCCGAAAAAACACTTATCTCTAATTGCTGGTACATGAGTATAACTTGTAAGCCAACGCCAATAACATCCTTTCTATATCCAATACGTCTAAGGCCGGCACATTTCATCGTCCTTACAACAACATACTTTAAGTAATAATAGAGTTTTAAATGCTCAACTATCTAATAAACTATTGCAATTTTTATTATTTCATAAATTACTATAAAATTTATTATTTTTAACGGCTTTAACGATTCAAATTTTAATAATCTGTAATATACATAGATAATAAATACTTCTATCGAGATGGTATTTAACTTCACTATTAACATAGTCTGTGGTCTGGATTAAACGTAATTATAATAATAGTTAAAATAAATTACGATACTACCATTTACAACTTAATACTAAATACAAAATAACAATTCACAAAGATTAAATTAATTCAGGCACCATTTTCTTAATCTAAAAGAAATAAAAATAAATGATAGTTAAAGAAAAAAAATAAGATTTCTAAATGTTTTCATATTTCGAAAAAACGTTTAATGAACTACTTTTAATATAGGAAGAATTATTTAGTAATCACATTTTGACTCAACTTTTTTTTTTGTTACTTATTTATAATTTTTAGGTCTACCCAAGGTTGGATAGATATGACTTCAAAATGGTTTCTATAGAGCTAATTGGTACAATTCTAATTGTGTCTATATTTATCGGATAAAATAGTACTTTGATAAGAATGTGATATATTAAAACAGTTTGTTGCTTTTACACGTGTTTTGACTTTTAAGACTATGTCGATATGCATACATTGAAAATTTTCTATTTTTAAATTTTCCGTTAAACAGAATTTTGGCACATTACAGAAAAATAATATAAGATATAAAACAACTCGTATTGCCTAAGCTTCAATGAAATTTTAAACTCCTGGAGAAGTCAATAATCTAAAAGATAGATACGAACTAAAAGTTGAAACGTGAAATTGTGTTGTTAAACTGATTAAAAAAATACAACTATCGTTTACTTTATTTTTGAGCCAATTTTAATGTCTTTTTCGATTTTCAATTTTTATTTTTATTTATTTTAAATCTCCAAAAGCGCTTGTTACTTCCTAATTCTCGTATTAGAATGTAAACAGTAAAACAGCTATTTATATATGTTAACTGTGACCCGATGTTTCTCGCTAATACAGTGTGAATTTAAATTTTCTTCATTTTTAACCGCATGATTCTTTTTATTGATTCACAGTAGTACATACTAAAGAGGATGAACGGTTTTGAAATTCATAACAATTTTGGTTCTCATCAACAATATTAATAAGGACTTTTTTCATATAATATAAAAAGTAAATTAACATCCAAATATTTAAGTCATTTCTGTTGAAAATATAAATTTATGTAAGTTATGTTGGGAAAAAATGGATTTTATTTTTAATCCATATATGTATTTTTCTTTCCTTTATCGCCTTATAGTTATGAGTTTTTATAAAAACCGTCCATCCCTTATTACTTACCCAGGACAGAATCTTTTATGTAAATTGACGTTAACTACTCCAAAATACTATTGTTTAAGAAAATAAATATAAGGTTTTTAATTAAGTTATTAATCATACAAAAAATGAAAAAAAAAATTGAAGCCACTTTTTAAGCTTAGATATATCATATTTTCCAAAAATATATAGAATTAACAAACACTCAATTAATAGAATTTAACTGTACTGATAATAACATTGCACATATAAATTTTGTGTACTATTTTTTAAGAACATTGTTATTATTAGGTCCTTACATATGAAATTGGCGTTTTCGTACTGGCCACTTTAATCACGAATTTCTCCTCTTTGGTAAGGAATTCCAAATTCAAATTTGTACAGCTATAGACTCATGTATTTGTGGTTCGATGACCGTCATTCATTTGTTTTTTTTCTTCTGTTTTTTTTCTGTTTGCGTCACTCATTTTACAAAATGGAAAACTTAAAATATCGCATTATTTACGAGTACGAGTTCCGCTGTGGCACTAGTGCTGCGGAAACGACTCGAAGGGTGAATGATGTGTATGGCGGTCGTGTTGCAAAAGAAAACACAGTTCGTTTTTGGTTCCAACGTTTTCGTTCTGGAAATTTCGATCTGCAGAACAAGCCCCGTGGACGGCCTGAGACTCAAGTTGATAATGAAGAGTTGAAGGCTATTGTGGAAGCGGATCCATCGCAAACCACGTCCGAGTTAGCTGCAGGCTGCGATGTTAGTGATAAAACTGTTTTAATTCACTTGAAGCAAATTGGGAAGATTAAAAAGCTTGAAAGGTGGGTACCTCACGAATTGACTGAAGCAAACCGGCAAACGCGCGTCGACTGTTGCGTTACATTACTAAACCGGCACAATAATGAAGGTATTTTAAACCGACCTGTGATGAAAAATGGGTTGTTTACGATAATCGGAAGCGCTCAGCGCAATGGTTGGATCCTGGCCAGCCAGCCAAATCCTGCCCCAAGCGAAAATTAACCCCAAAAAAGTTACTTGTAAGCGTTTGGTGGACTAGTGCCGGTATTGTTCATTACAGTTTTCTCAAATCTGGCCAGACTATTACGGCTGATGTCTATTGTCAGCAATTGCAAACCATGATGGAAAAGCTAGCGGCTAAACAACCTAGGCTGGTCAATCGCTCCACGCCACTGCTGCTTCACAACGCTAGACCACACACTGCGCAACAGACGGCTACTAAATTAGAAGAGCTTCAATTGGAAAGTCTAAGACATCCTCCGTACTCCCCGGACCTTGCTCCAACAGATTACCATTTTTTTCGAAATTTGGATAACTTCTTGCAAGGGAAAAAATTCAACTCCGATGGGGCAGTCCAAATCGCCTTCAAAGATTTTATTGATTCCCGTCCGACTGATTTTTTTAGTAAAAGGATCAATGAACTACCTATGAGATGGCAAAAGAGCATAGAAAATAATGGTTCATACTTTGATTAATTAAATATATTATATTAAAAAATATTCGACTTTTTGTTCCTCCCATACAAAACGCCAATTTCATATGTAAGGACCTAATATTTTCGATTGTAGGTAAGATTTTTATTTAAAAATTGTTATCACAATTAAAAAAAAATGGAGTGGTAGGTAAATATTTTTTGTGTCCAACATATGTATTATTTTAGCAGATGATTAAGAATCATATTTATTTCGAATGATTATTTATTGTTAACGTCAATTTCATAAAATCTGATCACACGACGGCAGTTTAAGATTTGAGCAGTTTGTTCGCTCGCTGGTTAGCCACCGCTATGCGCGTCTCATTGCTCTCACCCTATAAATATTTTAAATTAATTAAAATATAACAAAAGTTACGTGGAACATTTACGAAATAAACATAATTATTGCTAATTATAAAATTAAGACTACTTTGAAAATGTTTATCATGGACATATTTACAAAATTTACATTATTGAATTATTTATGCAGCAAGATTTTGCGATTTTTTCAATCTAAATATGAAAAAAAGTATAGCAAAATTTAATGATTTTTTGATGCCTCTAACAAAATAGGTACATAATAACTGTATTATTTTTCACTTTTGCATTGTTTGTAACTTACCACCTTCCACCTTTATTTTTGTACCTTGATATAGTCCAGTAATTAATAAAAAAAAGTTCTATGAAAAGACCACATATAAAGCTCAGAGTATGCAAGTTGCTTTAAAAGTGCAAAGCTGTGTTTAAATTATATTCCTTAAGTAATTTTAATAAAAATAATATACTTACTGGCCTCGCCGCCGTGTGTTTGTTGTGTATGTGTACTGTCTGTTACTGTCTCGTGGTACTTGTTTATAATTTGTTACATTAAGTTTGTACAGCCTATGCAAATCATTACATAAAAAAACTTACGTAGACATGTGTATTTTTTTTGCAAATTAAAATAATATTACAAAAAAATTTTTTACAATGAAATAATATTGAAAAGGAAAAGGATTTATAGAAATAAAAAAGAACTCAAATACAAACTATATTTTTTTTAAAGATTTATTACAAAATAAATAGAACCACTAGAAAATAATACATTAAAGTATTTTATACATTTATTTAAATATATTGTTTGACTAATTGGGTAATTCCATAAAAGCAGATTCTAATATTAATGGAAATAATTTGCCTACATTTACGTATGTGCTCTTATGAATTCTCTGTACAATAAAAATGGCGCCTCTAATTAGATATTAAAATAATACGAACTGTTAGTACTAAGAGATGAGAACATTGCTGTATACTTAAAATTAATTAATTCCAAAATATCACACTTCGACACGCCTCTCATCGGATTTCCTAGCTATACAATTCTTATGGTCCATAACGGACTCATCCGTTTTAGGGTCAGGATGAAGGGTACTATTTTTAAAAGAGCTTGTGTTATTATTGTTTTTTTTTAAAGTTATATCTAATAATATTTGCTTTTAAATGGAATAAATACGCTTTAGCACGTTATTTCTCTTTTAACCTTGTATTTATTGAAAAATATTTCAATCTATAATTTCAAAGGTAAAATAAAAAACTTCAAGAAAAATGTTTTTTCATTTATCAAGTTGTTTTTGCTAGACCTGTGCTATAACACATTGTTGCTTATGAATAAAAAGAAGATTTAAGGATTTATACAACGAATATTAATAATTCTATGAATATTATAATTAGATTAAATTTATTTATAGTGCAACTCGAAATAAAATTATTGGTCGATTGCAGAGATGACAATTACATAAAATGTGCAAAAAAAGGTTCAAGTTTCTAAAAAAAAAATATAAATCAATACAAGTGTTAACCTCACCGGAGACATTTTTTTCATATCATAAGTTTCTTTTTAGTCAGTTTACTAAAAACGATACAAAAGGAATATAAAAAAGTAAAAAAAAAAGAAAAAATCAAAATCTACAACTGTAATACAATATTGAAGTAACTTATTTTTATTTTTTAATAATTTATATGAATACTGGCCACCTAAGCTACTGTTTTTTTTTTCTTATAAGAAGCAATTTGTAATAGGAATAGTTTGAGGTTGTCAACATTGATTTTGAATGCTGTTAACATTTAAACAGAAATGTGATTGACAATGTAGTGTTTGTGTAGTCATGGGCGCCATCTTCGTTTACTTGAGCAGCTCATGGGCGCGCTGGTTCGCCAACGTTATCCTCGTTTCATTCGATTCACCCTAAGGTACAGAATTCGTCTTTCTTTTTCTATTTCATTGTATCATGTTTTTGTAATATTCTATACAAAATTATACTAAGCTCTATTCAAGCCAATTAGCTATGACACAAAATATAACAAACGATAAAAATCAAAAAACATTTTCAAAAAAATAAATTACAAAAATAATGAGAGATTGTGAAGAAAAAAATTATTATTATAAAAAAAAAATCAGAACACTTTATTTTCCTTTAAGCTTTGGCTTGGATAGATCTTAATTTCTTTGTTGCCTAAAAACATTTTGTGGAGTTTAAAAAATATTCAAGGATTGTTAGTAACAGTTTAGTTCCAGAGATAATGAACAGTGTGAAGTGGTTAAATGTGTTACGATATGACAGTTCTCGTGTAAGAACATTGTTATGATTTCATTTTTATGCTAATTTATGTACATAGTGCATGCATTTTAAGCATGTGCAAAGCACTTGGACAGGATATTAATTATGGAATACCATTCCGATATGAAAGCATAATGCAACGACTAAGGCCGAGTTAGTTTTGTCAGTTTTAAATTGTTCGTAGAATATTTATAACCTATATAAATGTCAATATCATTTTTTTTACAGATTATAATTAGAAACTTATATGTCTTTATTATTTATCATAAAAAGTGTTTATGAAGGTTGTTTTGTTTAAGTGATTAAAAAAAATAGTGAATTCCTTAAGATTAAGATGTAACCTCTGCAATCGGCGGTTTTAAAGACCACGAGATAGTTGGTGTGTATGTATGTTTTGGTGCGGTGTTTGGTTGCGGTGTCTACTTGAGGAGCTCGTGCGCGCGCTGGTTTGCCACCCTTATCCTTTCATCGTTTGATTCACCCTAAGATATAGAAAAAAAAAGTTTTTTTTTCTGTTTTTCAGTAAAGAGTAACCCTGACATAAATTAAGGGAACACAAATCTTTCCAATATCTGAGAGACGAATGATCTATAGACAATTCTAGCTATCTACGTGACATCTTCAAACTATGATATACAAAATTCACACAGATTATTTAACCTTACTATACAATTTTTTTTTCAATCGGCACACAAAAACAGCAAACTTAACAAATGAATGGTATAGGGGATTTTTCTACTCCTTTTTGTTTGGCTTTTTTCTAATTCCATAGGCTTCAAAAAAAAGTTGAATGTGTTTACGTCGTGAAGTTTGTCTTGCATCTTAATAAATTAGTTTATTGGAACGTAATATTCAAAATCCAATATTATTAAATTGCAATATAATTTCAAGGTACTCCAATATAACATTAATTCATTGGTTCAACTGACTATTTTCCTTATGAAAACTGAATTACGCATTTTGAGGGTAGATAAAAATTATTAAAAACATTGAATGCTCTGTTTTAATAAACTGAGCGTGAGTGTAAGAGGTTTTGAAGTGGTAATATCGGCTTAATCTTTAATTTTTAACAAATCTGACATAGACTAGCTTGTGATACCTAATCTGCTAGTTTATTTGGTTTGTGTTTAATGAGTTAAATGAGAATTTGTGTCCAATGTATTGACATCGGCCTATTGCACCTAGTTACTACAATTAATGAAGGGAACCATGCTTCGAGTGAACAGGAAACACTATTGACATTCCACTAAGCTAAATCTTCAAGTTTTAGTACAAGCGATAGATTAGAGATAGAATATAGAGGACGGCAAAAGGAACAAGATTACTACAAGTATGATGCCACAGTGCAGTAAACACAGAAGTCCCACTGTAACTAAATATAGGATAATTAGTTCATAATAGATCAATTTTATTTATAATGGGAGTTCTGTACATACTAATTGTTAGACTACACACATAGTTACCATCCAACTACAATCCTAAACTACCCTACAAGTTGAAATGTTAATGAGAGGAATTTCGTTAGTAAGAAAACTCCTTGAATTTGAATATACAATTGTTGAGATTTACTTAAAAATAGAGTATTGAAATTTATAATATTCACAACCAGAAAATATTTGTAAAAAAATTTTTGCTCGTTATTTGATTCATTTTTACGTAAATAAATTTTATTTACAAAAATTGAGAAATATTTATAAAGTAACAAGTGATTGCGCCGACAAATTTCTAATAATGATTTTACATATTTTAATATATCAAACTTTATGAACAATAATATTATTTCATGTCAAATCAAATTGATACCATTTATGTCACATTCATTTAAGACAAAGTAGATCTTTACTCCCATATCTAATCACGAAATTCGTGGCAAAGTTCTATTCACGGTAACTTTCAGATATTTCAATTCACTGACTCATAATATTATCATTTTTGTTAGAGTTTTTCCATATTCATTGATATAAAAGAAATTGTATCACGAGTTATTGATTTTATCAATAGTGGAGGGGAGAAGTTAGCCAGTTGCGACAACTGGACTTTGTATTCTAATACAGATTTTATATCTGGTTATCTTGACAGCGCAATCACCTATTTATTAAATAATACCTATTGAAGTTGACGAATTTCGTGTAAACATAAAGGGACATTACCTTGCGATTGATGCGGTCAATCTGGCGGTTCTGGTTCTCGAGCTCGGAGCCCATGTCGAGAGCCATGTTGCGTAGGTTTCCGATCATAGTATTCACCTGACCCATATTCTCTTCCATCTCGTCTTCACGCGCGTCATTCGTTATTCTGGTATTGTAAAAAAAATATGATGTGTAAACAACATTTAGTTGGGTGTAATTCCCAATGTTTGCGTCGTCCGAAGAGTGTACCAAAGGTCTAATTTTAGTCTTACCCTTCAATAGTCGTAATGTGGTAACGACCGCCGTACATGATATATCGATCTATGAAAGACGATAGACGAAGACGTTAATACTGACCTGCCTATGTATCCAGCCTGCGGGCCGATGCCGTTCCTCTCATCCATGACGCGTTGGGGCTGGTTATTGACCACCTTGCCGTCGTCGTTGCCTTTCCAGGTGCCATCGTCCTCCTTGAACGAGGCACCCCTGAAAGAGATTTATGTTCACTTGTACAGTTTATTTTATTAAAATTAGATGCAATTCGCGAGCAACTATTATTTTCAAGACGCTTTCGTGGTTTTAGAGTTTAACAATACCTATATTAAATCATAAAGTATATTTTTACCACAAACTTTCCTCGTCTGACATTTGCTAAAATTTCAAATACTGAATAATACTAGATACATAAGAATATCGTCCAAGGTAGTAAAAACAATGGGACATACTTATTGCATGGTAGAACGCAGATGCCGCAGCACTTCTCCATCCCCGACAGATTCTTCTCGGCCTCGCGCATATCGGCGTTGATCTGATCCATGCCCTCCTCGATCCTATCCAATTGTTCTGTCCACACACACACATATATGATCGTTTTAGGACCGCCCTTCAAAATACTACACGGTAATGTGTAAAGCGCCTAACCTTTCGATTCAACTACGCGACCAATTTACTTTTCATTATGATTCAAATTCTTCCATAAAATTTATAATTTATTAAAATTTTACTTTCGGTAAATTCTCAACGCTCTCGACAATAACCAAGATGAAGTGTAAGACAAGATCTCTCTGTTTGTATTATAATGGTTCTGTAGTGTAGTCTAAAATCATGCTGACAAAACATCGAAGCGGCTCTATCGAGTTCAAAGCGACTAAAGACAGTTTCGTGTCGTCTCGTTTGAGTTTGTCTTGTCTGTAAATATATTTGTCTCACACTTGATCTGGTTCGATATTAGCTAGAATTAAAATTTACCTTTTAAGATGATGTATGTGCTGATACTGAGTGATACAATACTAATACTCGTAATGACTAACATATAGATATTAATAATCTCAATACTAAAATCATGCAAATAACAGCGAGATTAGAAGTAGACGTGCATAGCTAGATGCGTGAAAAACTAAAGAAAATAATTCATACTGTCTGATTTATTGAGATGATTGTTAGGTAGCGTCGGCCCGTGCCGCGGCGAAACGACCCGTGCTGACTATTCACTGATCATTATATTGTTGGTGATGGTGAACAAGTCTGTACTTCCCGTTATCGTCCGTTGAAGTACAACTGTTAGCATTTTTCAATCGGTCAAATATTTAATTCATCGCTATTCAATGATTTCACTTAGGGTTGAACCGGCATTTCAAACACAAGCCTTACTATTTATGGGTGATGTAAAATAATTCTACTGGATGCTTACCGCCCTGTTCATCCAGCATGACCAGGGTTTTCATGCCCACCTCGTGACTCTACAACACAATAATGATGTCACTATAGCTCGCCAAACAACGCGCGGCGAGCGGAGCGGCCGCGGCGCGCCCCACTCGCGCGACAAACTCAAACAACTAAAGAAAAAACAAAATAAATGAGCACGGGCGTGAGGCCACTCCTCCCGCGTTCGCGTTAAAAAAAAACAAATCAACTTAGCAAATGAGCGTATCGATAAAAGCCATTCCTAAATGAACGGTGATAATAGCAAAGTCGGTTAATCGAAGAAGAGAAATGATCCATGTAAGATGTAGTGTGGAGGAGCGAGCGGCGGCCTCGCAGCCGAGCCTGCCGTCCTACTGCGCTAACACTGACAGTACGCTTAGCCATGGACAAGGCCGCTCTACCACCGCTTGCTAGAGCTATAGATAGCGGCCGCGGCTCGCAACGCGGCAGTACCGAGAATCGTAAGAGAAGAGAACAGTAGATTGGGAAAGAGAAATAAACATACCTATAAAAAGCGTTCCGATCAAAAAAATTCAAAGGAAGAACTAAACAGATTGCGCAGCTCACACAAATTAAATCTTCAGCAAAAGATAGAGGTAACAGTCTTTTGCGACATTTAGCAACGAACGGCCATCGGGCGTATCTATATACACTATGTCGGTAAGGTCATCCCCATCGAAACATAGAAACACACGCAACATCGAACTGAGACAAGTCGTTATTCAAGAGAAACGTCAAAGAAAAAACAAAGAGTTATTATTTTACTGCACATTCAACACAGACGTTCTCACGTTTGGACTACCCAGTGTTAGTAGGTCTTACCGCCCTGGTGACTCAACATATGAAGCGCTTGCCCCCCGGCGTCCTCGCTCTATACATAAAATACAAATCAAAATAATATATCGCAGGAGAGAGTATCGGGGTGTGTGGCGGGTGGCGGGTGGCGGGTTGCGGGGTGCGGTGCCGGAGAGGGCGCGGCGCGGGCGGGCGCGGGCGGCGCGGCGCGGCGGCGTGCTGCGTGCCGGCGTGCGTGCTGCGTGCGTGCGTGCCCGCCGCGCTATCACACACTACTCGACCAACAACCACATGCATGCAGTGAAGCTTGCAAGTAAAACCAGACTCAGTTTTATCTGTGCGCAGTTTCATATGATTCATGATAATTCTGTGTGATGTTCAGAGTCGTGCGTTGAGGAGAAGCGTTTCGAATTTACATCGCTCGTTTAACTCAATAAATACGTTTCATGTGAATAAGGTAAGTTTCGAGAGTCGAGTACCATCATCTGGAATGCACAATGTAAAGTATCGGATTTAACTAGGTTTCTGTATAATGTCGATCGGTCCTTCCGCCGGCCCGGCCGGCTTCGGCGGGAATAGCGCTCGCTGTCGGGTTGTGCAAAGTGGTGTATATCATCTACTTTACAAACGAGGCATACAAAGATGTGGGTTTTCCGTGACAAGCTGTGTGTGCGTAGTTAAAAAGTAAGTCGAAGCTCGGAGGATGCCCGCACCTTTGCATTGCGTTTCAACCGTAGCGTAAGTTTAAACAAACAGTCGATGCGTTACCCCCTTAGCTGATCGAAGCCGACGAGCCCCGCTTCGGCTCGGCTGAAAACCCTACGGCGCTCGAACAAGATTAGCGAAAAAAGGTAAAATAGATAAAATTGTAAGTAATTTAGTGTTGCAAATTTTGCAGGTCACTCACCTCCCTGGTCGTCTAGAGCGACCAGAGTTCGAATGCCGGCCTCCTTGCTCTAGACCAGCCGCAGAAACAAAAAGTCAGAGCATGTTAGTTGTGAGGGGTACAGTAGAGTGAGTGGCGTGCCGCCGGCCGTCCCCGGCGTGCGGCCGGACGGCGCGGCCGTCACGTGCGTGTCTCACTGTCATGTATTGCTTGGCTTGCCTTACATTAGTGTCGCGAGCGGGAAGACACCTTCAGAACGCACGTGGACCATTACTCATTCACAAATATACAAATAATGTTTCTGTAGATGTCTTTTTGTAATCTGAAAAGTGTGATGAAGTAATTCTGATTCTGTATTGTGTTCAATACAATATATTTGATACGATGTTGAGAGTTCGGCCATTTGAGTTAATAATAACTATTAACAAAAAATATAATAACAAAAGATGTAAGAACAATAATAATAATACAAAGGATTAAAAATAAATAAAGTATCAAATAAATGATAATGATGATAGAAAATGATAAATAAGTTGCTGTAAATAATAATAATGAAAATAATATTGTTTTGTATTTGGTGTGAGAGTTGCATTCAGGTGTAGCTCGACATATCTGTTGGAGTCAAGTGGTAGGTCCATGGTGTGTATCGCCCACATACTGACAGTATTGTGAATGTTAGAAGGCATGAAAATTATATAACATAAGATAACAGTCAACAACAGACAGCAGCCACTACACAGAGACCTACGTTACAGAGACAACTAATACAAAGGAAAAGTATTTAACCTTAACAGACATTTAGCTCGTAACATTGTGACATAATGTTTCAATTCAAAGTGATTAGAAACATACTTGAAAAGAAATCAGATATAAGAGAGTTGACAATGTTTCCATTTAAGGAAATGGTCATAAAAGAAGAGAAAGATAGAGTGCGTTAGAGAGTGATTTGAGCCAGAGTGGCGGATTTCTATCATTATTTCATTTGGTCAAGGTTTCATTTTGAAAGCAAGCCCAAGCATAACAAAACAAGATAGTTGAGAAATGTAAGCAAACATTTTCAGGTCATATTGATCTGCGCTAAGGGATATACTAATATCTGAGAAGTATATGGTTTATCTATTCGTGGGACGCTTTCTATATTGCAATGGGCTCATGCTATGGAAACAATAACGGCTGGTATGGACAAATAACTTTCTGGAGTTGACAGTTAAATTATCCTGTAAATCTCAACTTCATCCATGCTGTTTATAAGAGTATATAATTTGGTACAATTAACTGTCAACGCCGAGGACCAGTCGGTCGGGGAACACTCAACAACAAAAACATCGCTACAAACAACACAAAGGGCTAGAAAGATTGCTAACATATTCGGAAACATTTAGGCACGGATCATGCAACACCCATTTACGTATGGTTATAAACAAATACATATAAATATATAAGGCAAAAAGGGAATGAACGAAAACAAAACAAAGGTTGAGATGGGAGAGCTACGAAAAAAATCAAAATGACGACATATGTAGCAACATCGAAACACAACAGCCAGGGTAGCGGAGGCTGCGCCTTAAGGGGTCGAGGGACGGGCGTATCTGACCGAGCTGGGGGACTATCCAGGACACTTCCGCTATACCCCTCACTCCCTCGCATCGAGAACACCTCTCTCACAGATAACAAATAATCACATAACCAACGGAACAACTCAACATAAATACTTAAACTAACTATGAGAGAAACATAAAGTTATTAAAATCGACACACGCCACTCGACGTGTCACAATTCATTAAGTTAACACTAGTGACAAATGGGGACTCTCTCCAGTATACATTATGTTGGACGCTTTGAACAATCAATTATTATTACAAATAACATGTAATTATAACAAAATTAGACACATTTTAATTAGAATCAATACAATTATTTATTAAACCATTTAAAATATTAGTTACTTAATATAAATAGTGATAGAATTTATTTATCCAATCCACATTTAGAAAATTAAAAATTTAAGCCTAATCCAAATGTTAATTGAATTTTGACATTTGCAATTTCCCTTAACGTAAATATTGCAAATTCAATAGAAATTTATTTCAAATGACCATAACTAAATTTGATTTTATTTTGTTTTGAAATTTCATTATTCTATTTAATTATGTTCATTTTAACGTTCGTATATTACAAAAAAAAATAACTGCGAATACAATATAAAAGTTGTCTTACCTCCTCACATAGTTGCATCATGCGCCGCGTCGACTCCAACGACTGAAATTGTTAAATAAATTACTTGTAACAATTAAAAAAGAGTAATTTATTGAAATTCAAGTCCAAGATTTTCTAATGCTAGATAGAAATAAGGGATTTTAATCGTGGCACAGATTTATTTGTTTTTATAAAGCCATACAAGCTCGTTATTACTTGTAAGAATTTGTTATACCTTTCCCGTGATCCCATTCCTAGTATGATATAAATACCTATTTCTTGTATTCAGAGTAGTTTAATAAAAACTAAACCAACTCTATTAGTACTAAATTACATACTAAACTCATACGAAGGAACTCCTTTACAGTGGGTTTCTGAGACCAAAAGTTCTGTTTAAAACATGTTATATTTATCTTTGTTTTGTCAAAGAGAATGACAAAGATGACGATGTTTTATAAAGAGATTTTGGTCTCCGTAACTCATGTTTAGTCAATTTCAAAGAATGGTAGTAATCGAAGAAATAACTCAAAGAATAATTTCTTTGGAACAAAAGTCTGCATCTCATCAGAGGTTTGTATTATGAGGTCGTAGTCCTTTTCCAACCTACTTTAGCATCAACCAAGTGTGAGGTATAAATAATGCTGACCTCATCTGTGACCTGACCGGCGCGCATCTGCAGCTGCTCGAGCTCGCTGCGCGGTACGCCATTTTCTGGGGGCGCGGCTGACGGCATCCTGGAATCAGTAATATTGTTATGTTAAAAATATGTTATAATTTTCCAAGACAGATCTGTTAACATTGATTGTATATTAGTATAGACTGGAGTGTAGTAATTAGAACCAATCAGACCGTAAGTTCTCACTGCCGTGACACCTGCGCAATACATACTTTCATCTCTGTCATTGTATTTAAAAAAAACAGAGATGACAATGTTTTTGTTCAGGTGAACGAGGAGGTCCTAAGGTGAAGATTTTACTAAAGTTATAACTCAATATATAAAACCAACATTACTGCATTATTTAACTTCGTTAAATAAAAAAAAAACTTTTGGTATTTTATGATCTCTCTATACATATAATAAGATTAGTGTGTCTGTAATATCGAGAAAAAAACATATTTTGTACACATTGTGAATTAGCGTTGATAATAACAAAGGAGCAATATCTAAAATTTTTGTCTGTCTGTCCCCAAGCCGGGTTGTTTCGGATAATGTCCGAAACGGCTAGGCCAATATTGACGGGAAGTTAGCTGATGTATGCGAGAATTTTTTTTTTATTCAGGGTCGTCGAGATCGAGGGCGACTGCTAGATAGTTAAATATATACAAACTTAAAGCACTCAATTGTGTCTTTATAACTAAATGGGACAAGTGAGAGTCGCGCATTTCTCGGCCTAATTAGGACTTTAAATATGAAAAATGGCGAGACTGTTGCTACATGACATAAGCTTGACATCTGAGGGAGTGAAAAAAATGTATTATTTTAAGTCAATAACTCTATAATGTACTCTTACCAGTATTTCTTTTTTTGTAGGATACTTACACTGTTGCAAATTTACACATTTATCTCTAACGTATTTCACATTTAATCGAATTTATGCCGAGTTTACATTATTCCAGTCCAATTCCCTCCAAATTGACTGTGTTGGTTTACATTATTGCAATTATAATCTTCCGCTGAATTCCATCACTGGACTGTAATTATGTTAACGAGAATATTTTAAGACGAACGCATTCAATTTAATATTTATTAAAAAATACTACAATTTAAAGTTTGTGACATTGAGTCTGTCGTACAATTCTTGAATCTATTCATGAGTTAAATTTTTGAAACAGTTATTAAAAGAAAAACCATCATAAATATCAAATTCACTTAGTTTCAGTATTAAAAAGTAGTTGTGCTTTCATACATAAATGACGCGGCAGCAGCCGTTGGCACATTCTGAACCCGGCTGCGGGGAAACTTTTGTTAAACTACCCGCTAACAATTGCACGGATTTTAATCTTGAAAAATCTTTCGCCTACATTTTTCACTAACCAGAAAACTTTTCATATTTTTTTCTTTCAAAATGTTCTTATTGGATTGGAAGTATATAAACTTATAAGGAGGTAATAAGTAACTCACCTAATAATTTAAGAATAACGATAATATCAAATAAATACATTGTATCAGAAAAACATAAGTTGAAATACGGCAAACGGAATGAAGTTCGACCAAGGATAATCTTTCAAGTCGGTAATGTAGAAGCTGAAGACAAATTATGGCTTAATGAAAACGAAATTTCTAAGTTGTTGTAGCGAGATATATATATATATATATATATTGTAGGTATGTATTAGGCCTCTTTTCCATTACACGGTTTCTCGCCGTGAAAATCTACGGTTAATTCGCCGCGTGTAGGCACGGTCGTCAGTGTGGTATGGATCACTATATGAGCTTGTCGACATGCACGGTGGCGCCAAGGCACGGCGCCGCGGCCGCGTGCGCCGTGACTGCCCCTCGGCGCGCCGCGTCTACGCACGGCGTGATTTTCACCAGTGTTGTATGGCAGTCTATCGGGGTGTGTCGACGGTGCCGGACGTACGCACGGATTCGTGACCGCTTATATACGCTGTTTCGCGATTTTATTATAAAATGAACATAAATCAAGAATTATTAATTACGTTGATTCAAGAAAGGCCTGTAATATGGGATAAGACCATCGACGATTATAAAAATAAGCGGCTTAAATATGATTCCTGGAAAGAAATATTTATTCATTTCCAGCCCACATTTGAAGATTAAAAGTAAAACTTGTCTTCATCTTCTCTCAATTGATTCTTGACAAGTGTATGAAACGCGCCATATTCCTCCCTTTTTTCTAAAATCGGATGTATCCAAAACCTTACTTCCCTTTTTTTTCTATTTCCTTTTTCCTATATATGTAATAAGCAACTATAATCTTTTTTTTCGTAAGAAAATTCATGACGCAGCACGTCCTACACAGCCCGAGTAAAAAGCGCTACTAGCCAGTACTTACCAATGTCTCGCGCGGTGATTTTGCCGTATCATGTACAAGCTAGCACGTTTTTTCAACCGTACGGCTTACACACCGTACGTTTGAACAACCGTGTAATGGAAAAGAGGCCTAAGATGCTACATTTTTTGTGAACGTTAATCGATCAGAATGGTGATAATAAAAAACGCGTGACCAACCAACATGAACGCATACGTCAATGTATCGATGAGCAAATACCTAGAGAATGAATACTTCTCTCGGTGTTCGCTTTCCTTTCATTCAGAATTGCGAATTAATGAAACCACTTTTAATTTACAGTTTCTTTCATAGTATGTTTGAGTATTGTCCTATTTATAAATTTGTCGTTAACATTCATTTGAAAGAGGTTTACAAAAAGTAAGACTCACGCTCTCACGTAGACACGTCGCTGCTTTCTATACAATCATATAAATACCCGATGTGAATTGGATTATCAATTTATGCGCAGTTTGAAAGCGCAATTAACTTTATTCATATAGTGCAACAAAATTAGTTGGCGCGATGGACGCGTTATCTTTTTTGTGTAAAAATTTTCTACTCCAATCTATCTTTTAAGAAGGAATATTAATACGGACTATAATTGAAATTTTTTCTGCTTAGAAACTTGACATTAACGACAGATTATCCACATTTAGGGTTTTTCTTGTTTCAAAGAGATTTAGACGGACTATATTACGTTTTTGCAGGTATTTTGATAGTGCGAACCCAAGTTTATCATTGTAATAGTTCAAGGTTAGTGTCTCGAGTAAACAAAAACAAAAGATGCGGTTTAATTAATCGGTGAGGCAAGCCGTATTTAAAACTCGTAGACTCGTGTTTTTCAAACAAAAGAGTTACGTAAGCCGCAGCGTTGAGGGGGAGGGTGTTGGCCTTGATGGAGCACGGGGGTGAAACTTGAGGGAGGTTCGCAAGCCTCACCTCAGCGCTACGTGACAGGACTATTACGAATACAATTTCAACGATCATTGCAATTACTTTAACTGTATTGTTATTAATATGAATTAAGTTAATAATAATGGTAGCCTTCATAAAGATAGCAATTTCGTACGATATTTTTTTTTATAATATGGCAAACGATCCTAAAACAGAATATCGGTAGAGGTAGACTTAAGAAGATGGATAGATCGATTTAGAGAACAAAAAACCTGTTTTATCGATCCCACATAGAGTGGCTTAAGAGCAGTGGTGATGATAATGATTCATGATGGTTTACCTAAATACTTAACACCGTTAGTGTCGTCTCAAGGAGACTTTTCAATGTCTGACATCTCGTAAATTGTTCATCGGGTTTGTTGACTTGCGAAATGTGAGTTCAAAGATCCTATCTCTCTTAATATTTAGCTGCTGTTATCATCTAAAACTTTAAACTAAATCGGTTTAACAAAATAATGAAAATTTTAATAACAGAGGTCTGCCTTATCTTTGTAAATTTTAAGAAGGTACTAAATAAGTATTACTTTAAACAGAAAGCAATTAAACATAAATCAGAGACATTTTTTTCCTAACAACGAAATCGTATTAAAAATGAGAAGTGGAGTCCCTATTACTTTAGATAGCGAAAGTACCGAATGCATCGAGCAGACGACGTTCAAGAAATTGCTGCAATTGGCAGACGAAGAAATGGAACTTTTGACCTTTTCTCGTTTCAACACTTGTAATAGAACTGTCGCGTTATATAGATAGTGGTTAAATTAATTTTCTTTAAGATAAGACGATTGGAAATGTCGATAATATTGTTATTCATATTATTAAGTTTTGTTTAATTACTGCTTTAATCAGTAAAGTACATTTAATATTACTAATTTTATAAATGCAAATGTTTAGATGGATGGATGTTTATTAGTAGGTATTTACAGAACCGCTAAACGGGTCTCGAAGAAACTTTACATGAATGTAGAACGTTGTCTGGAAGAACATATAGGCTTCTAAGTAAGTTTTTTTTAATTCCGCGCGGATGGTGTCGCGGGCAACTGCTAGTAATATTATAAATGGGAAAGTTTAGATGGATGGATGTTTGTTAGAAGGTATCTGCAGAACGGCTGCATGGATCTTGCTGAAATTTGGGATAGATATAGAAGAACACATAAGCCACTAGTTAAGTTTTTTTAATTCGGAAGGAGTCGCGAGCGACAGCAAGTCATTGGTTAAAGTCTTTGACATAAACATCCCTTTAGCCACTTAGTCGCGAATTTATTTATAAAAATCTCGCTATTTCTGCTCATGGAAGGAATTAAAGCAATATTTAGTAGTATCAATGTAATCTAGTTTTAAAACTGTGCTAAGTATTTTTGTAGGTTTTAGAGCTTAATTACTTGAAGGTTGTGTGGACTATTATTGACCCTGAGGCCATTAATAAATTAGAAGTTGGATATTAAAGCGGACTTTTCTTTAACCTAGGCGGCCTTATCGGCTTAAAGTCATTTATATAAATAACGATCTTGTTAACTCTGCTAAAATAAATTACTTAACCTGTGAAAAGGTGAAGCACTCGGTAATTAAAGGCCGTGGCTTAATGTTAGGTTATAAACAGAATATAGGTCAACAGAACAGGGAACAGAAGGTTTAAAATGGCTTCTGGCAAACAGAGAAAGCCATTTTCCAAACCAAAGTATTTATGTGTCCATAATTTGTGAAAAAAAAATATATAAATTTGTGGTTTAAATTAAATTTACTTGTTACTTTCTACTGTCGAAAAAGTTGTACATTTATATTTTTTAAAGGGGACGACAACATATTTTTTTAAAAATGTTTCGCTTCTGGAAACGAAAGCTATTGTCAAACGTCAAAATCCATAAATATGGGGCCGAATAAACAAAGTAATGGAAAGCAAAAGTTGAACCACGGTTAAGCAGAGTTGTTAAATTTGAATTAGAGGCATGCAAAACGTACCGCTGGCATGCTATATCGCGCTGTGTGCCGACCTTTGAATTTTAATGAATTCTGAACGAGGTAGGATCCATTAATATTGAGCTGATTTATTTTATCTGATGAAGACTTGATAGATCATGAAGGCTCTAGGTGAAGGCTAGATACAGTTTATACTTTGAATACATAATTAAAAAAACTCACTTTGAGTTTTCAAGACCGAGTAAGATTTCAATAAAATATTAATTTTTTTTAGATGTTCTATGATTATGATGGTTCTTGACATTTCCATAGTAGACTCTAGGTGTCCACCTCATTGCATATTAACCCATCTACATTATAATCTCTCTACTAAATATATTAAAAAAAAATATTTTTTAAACCTAATTAATTTTGATTAATTATGTTGCCTGCATTAATTACTTTTTCCTTTTATATATTATAATGAACAAGCTAGCGCTCGACCACGATCCAACTTCAGGTCAATTTCACTGGTACATCGTCAATTTTTGTTGCTATTTTTATTCCCTATATATAAAATCCTGAAATAGAATTCATAAACCACGGGAGAGCAAGGATCGTCGACCTCGCTACCATAATTCCGTCATATTTACCTCCAAAACATGCCCACGTATACCCCAAAGTTATTAACAATTCAAACAAAGCATTAAGTCTTCGCATTTCTTGAGAACGAAATCTCGTTTGTGTTTTAAACAAGCAAATACAAGGAGAAATTCAGTAATAACTTGGATCTTTACGTAAATTTAATATAACGTATACACGCGTTGCTTGCAAACAAGGGTTTATGACGTCACGTATCGCTATTAAATTTATTTTGGCGGGGACAAAATTGGTTATTTCAGAACCTCAATTAAATAGTAAGTTGAAAATGTTACGGTTAATAAATACTTTAAGCTATACAAATACTGCCCTAAAAGTTGATTTCCTGAGTTATTATTAAAAAAACAAAAGTTACTATAAATGAAGCGGCAAAAATAGTAACTGTTGGGGCATTAGATTATGATAAGGCTAACCTTCTTTCATGAAAATTTTTCAAAATTTGTTATATTAACCACAACAAGGAATATGAAAGACGATATTGTTGACCCTTGAAACAGTAGTCGTGGCATTTGCGGAGATAGGCGTGAGAAGGTTACTCCAGAAGCGTTTGCTAGCCTGAAAAATCAATAGACGCGCGCAACCGGCCCCGTCCCCTACACCCCGAACAACCCCCGCTGAAACCACTCTAACTTGTTTAATACTGAACTCGAGTCTTTATACGGCAATATCCCGATCAAAGATCAACTTATACTGGTCAAACATGAACATCCACTATCTAGTATATGCAGATGTTCGGATGACACTAAGCTTTTCCGTTGTGCAATCTGACCTCTACAATTTTCTCTTGCTATTCTTCAATTTGTAATAACTAAATCTATATTATGAAAAATGGAAACAAGATGTAATAGACTAGCTGTCGCCCGCGACTCCGTCCGCAAGGGATAAAAAAAACTTAATAACCTATGTATTCTTCCAGACTGTGTTTTACATCTACGCCAAATTTCATCGAGATCCGTTGAGCCATTCTGGAGATACCTTCTAATAAAAGAACATCCATCCATCCATCTAAACTTTCGCATTTATAATATTAGTAAGATTTTTTATATTAACAAGAGTTAAACTCTATATTTTATTTTACTACTTCAGTAATTTAATTAATTCTGAAGGGAAGTTTTTCCATTTCATCTGGCGAGTTCATTTTTATATGTAAAAATCGTGCTGATATGGTATGTGTTATTCCAATAGTTTTACTTCTACTTACTTATTTACTTATATTTTCTCTATATTTATTTTTTTAATTAACATTTCGAAAAAATAAAAGCACTTATTCGGTATTGTAACCTGCGGCGAATAGAGCGAAAACAAAGCGAGCTTTTATTAAAACCTTAAGCGTGGGCGGCTCAAAACCCCGCAAAAAAGAAAATATTGTGAACACGTGTAACATTTAATAATGGTTTTATTGATGTTTATATTAAATTTGGTAAGAAAAACATAATAGATATTACGGTCAGTCAATATAAATACAATAAATAATATCTATTCTAACAGTTTACAAAAAACATGATATTTTTTGCAGATTTTTCCAAACAAACCATATAGTTAATCTTTAGCAGATTCATTCGACTAATTATCTAAAGAACATATAAACGTTATATAAAAATAAAAATATAGAAAACCCCATATAACCGCTGACACATGAGATGTGCTGAAGTTGAAAGAGTACCACACCATCCAATCTATAATAATAGAAGGAAGATGAGTTGGAACAGAAAAAACAGCGCTTAACAAAACAATGTCCATCTCTATCTATATCAATGGGATTCAAATATGTTAGAGTTAACAGATGCAGTCCACCGAATCTATAAGCTTATATTGAACCAATTTACATATTATTCATCCCCCGACACCGCAACTTAATTACGAAGCGGTGACCGCGTTTATTTGAAAAGTCAACAAATAAATGCGACGAAAACTATACAATTTATGTAGCGGTAAATACGTAACTCCTCCAAATAAGTTGTCAAACACCCTTGTCAGTTAATTTATTTCTTAGTCTACGTAGTATCTTTACTTTGATATAGTGAAACAGGCATGAACAGTAATGCGTTTTAATCAATAGCCTAATCAAGCAAACAACAGTATTTTTAATCTTTAATAGCTCCCGACTTTTAAAATTCAAGCGACAACAGGCAGACACAATTTTTTCGAACTATAATGGAAAAAGGTTTTCTCTGTCAATCAATTTTAATGACAAAAAGTACTTTTCGCAGAAGTAAAGATAAGTGTAATAAACATAAAATAATGTAAGTAATTTGTAATTTTAAACCTAACATTTAACTCAATTTGCAAGTTTCGCGGAACAATTTCTGAACCTTTTGACGATGTGCTTACGGCGACCTCTAATTTAACAGACACGCCTGAATTCTGTTAATGTTATCATTGGAGAACACTTAAATATTGATGAACTTTAAATACCAAACAGAGATAGTTAGTGAAAAAAATAAGAAAATTATTTACTTTAAAAAAATTGATTAAAAGTATTTTATAACTCCTTTATTTAAAATTAAATAATAATTCTCATGGAATAAGTCAAACGAATAATGAGTCACCTAATATGTTAAGCTATGTCACCATAATCAGGATTAAAAAAAAATCGATAGAAAGGAAATGTCAAAAATGTAAGTACACATTTCTACGAAAGACTAGGCAGTATGATCGAAAGACTAGGCAGTATGGTCGAAAGACTGCGCCATGGGCGAAAAAAAAGTACACATTTCACTGGTTAGGTACCTTCTTATGTAAATTTAGAATTGACTTGAAAAGCATTATCAAAAATTAATTGCAATATAAGTTTGGATAACCTAAATAAGATTTTCATTAATAAAATATTTATATTATCAAGTTTATGCATATATTGATAAATAGACTTAAGAAGCAATGATAATATGAAAGATGTTTCTAGAAATATCTTTAAACAAGTTACACATTACACTGTAACTTGTAGACTATTAATCAAAACTTATAATGAAGTAGACAAGTTTCTATGACATACAGGATTAATTTTGCTTCAACATGTTTCAATTAATATTTAACAAATATGTGACAGTTGTATACCACAATTATCTCGTGGGATACAACTGTCACTGCACATGGATCAGATTTAAAAATCCATGTTTCTACAGATGTTTTAGTGAAATTTAACAGAATGTAAGTGAAAATTTAAATGTATATATGTAAAATTTAATAAATTATCTTCAAACTATCAATTCTCATTCTTTACGAAAATTTGTAGCTCAACACTCAAAAGTAAAAAATGTTGGCCGATTCTCAGACCTACTGAATATGAGCACAAAATTTCATGAGAATCAGTCAAGCCGTTTCGGAGGAGTATGGGAACGAAAACTGTGACACAAGAATTTTATATATTAGATATCAACAAACTGAAGCAAGATATTTTGTAATTAAACCCATTCGCTGAATATCTAAACCTTGAATATATTTCGTGATGAAATAAAAATTTAATAAACAATGCTTGATTGGGAACAGGCACAAGTGTTTTGTTATTTTCTGACCAATTGTTGGTTTCCGGAACCAAAATCCCTGCATAAACATATTGTCACTTTTCTGTCAAAAGATAAGGAGAGGGATTATGATATGTTTTATATGGGGATTTTGGTCTTAATTATCACTCATTAAATTTACATGCACAACATATATGTTAAGTTTTTTTTTTCAACACAAATAAACAAGGAAATAACATAATATTCACAAATGTAAGAAACATGTTCTACATATTTAAACTTACATTAAATAAAGGAAAAATATTATTAAGCAATATTTGTTTAACTAAAATAAGAATAAAACAATTTAAGATGGTATATTCTAGAAAATTTAGTTTGAATACATTATTGTGTATTGTAACTACAATTTATGTTTAAAGGCATGTTTTGGCAAGGCTTTTCATTATTACTGGAGTGGCCCCATTCAATAAGTACTTGGCAATAATATTACATGTAGCAATTATTTTTCAAATGAGGTCAATTGCCTTAGGGAACCAGTTTAAAATGAAACATATTAAACATCTTTTACATTTGTTTTTTTTTTAATAAACTGGTATGTGATGGTATAATTAAAACAATAAATAGTTCTATTTTTTCCGGAATGAAAATGTGATATAAATAACAAATCATACTATTTATTCATAAGTCAATCTAAATCAATAAGAAAACAGTATACAATTAATACAGAAAAAACTAAAGGCCTAAAAGATGTCATAAAACACAAAAAAGTTTATCATCCTGCTCTATGCCTTACAAAGGCCAGCAGGTTTTCATACATCCCTATCAGCCACCTTTCACTCTCTTCTTACAAAAAATCTACCCATGACAAAATAACAATTATAAGAAACACCCAAAAGTTATCAGAACATATTTTTGAGGCTATCTTGTCCTCACCAGGACAAACTAAAATTATGGTGGAACCAAAAAGCAAACAGAAGCAGTGGAACTAAAAAGCAAACAAAATCAGAAGCAGTGAAAAAGCAAGCAGAAGTAGAACCCATTGACAATTGTCAAATGGTTTTTAGATGTAAAATAATTTTAAGAGTTAACATTTCCTTCCAGACATTTATAAAGTTCAGTTTTAACCACAAATTTGACGTCAGCTGTAATATTAATGAGAAACAAAACATGACATCATCTTGTGGGGCGGTTAATGAGATTCTAATAGGTTCTTATCAAAAATGGTTTAGTATTTCAGTACGTTAATTAAGTACGTACTTGCCTTTATTGCAAAGAAAATACTTTATGATGCGCAAATAGTTGTTATAATTTCTTACTGAATGCCTACTGTTAAATGGGAACACTTACTTGAATTTGTGTCTAGCACCTAGTTAAAACAAAGCAGCCGAAGACACTCGTTAGCACACCAACTAGGCACCAAAATACAGAACAAGTATGAAAGTAATGAAAGACTTTCACGCTGACAAGCAGTCGTTCGATCGACTCTATGAGGTTAGCTCTTGAAATGCGCAATGTTTTGACTATGCGCATTGGTTACTGTTTTGGTTGTCATGCGCGTTTTGAATTTCAGTTACACTATGAAAATCAATTAAAGGTACGACTTAAAATCAATTAAAAGGATTTATTTCGTACAGTTTAAGTTATAGCAGTTTAGCAGAAATTTGATTTATGACTTGTGTTTTGTGTACTTAATTTTATTATTTTATGCTCTTTCTTGACACAACACAACTATAGTGTCGCCATCTATTATCTAATAGCAAACTGCAAGTTCGTTAAGTTTCTAAGGTAAATCTGCCATCGCACAAGAGGTGGCAGTACATTTAAATAACTAATTTTAATCTTTACCTCTTCATATGAAATTAATTTTTAATTGTCAGAGTTTAGTTTATAAGGTAGATGTCTCTTGGATCTATCTCTTATAACATAATTTTATTTGATGGCCCCTATCCCGGTCTTTGGCTACGCCTGGTTTATTTAATGTTAAGGCTGTGTCAGAGACTTCCTGAATTGTTATTTAGAAGGGCTTGCCTCCATTCGAGGCAGGTTTTAACCTGATATAAACTAAAAACCACACCCACTTGTTTTCTTTCGTAGTAGTATGATCTTTATATTGTTGGACAGGTACAATGTGTAATCTCAGATTATACATACACTTTTGTTGTTAACTGTTTGGTTTTTTATGCATTGTGTTTGAATGACTTTAAATTAGGAATATCAGTTTTGTTTTGGTCAGATTGAATTATATCATAATTAATGATTCCGTTAAAATCGCTTTAAGAAGTAACATGTCTAGTTATCTGAAATAGCTGTTTTACCTTTATATATATTCCATAATTATCTTGTTGCATCTAAATTAAACTCAAAATGTTTAAATTGGAATAAATAGTTTTCTAATCAGTCTTTAAGTGTCTTTTTGGTTTGAAAGTGATCCCATTAGCTACATCTACCATTTCAAGACTATGAACCTGGACATTACTCATTGGAAGCCATAGTAGCAAGCTAAACTTGTATTAACAATCACTTGCGTAATGAACTTCCCTGAGAATCGGAAGTAAGATAAAGCTGTGTGCAAGTGAAAGTTTGTAAAGTTAAATGTGAACAATCTAGTATCCCGTTTGCTAAGATCTAGACAACTCGCACTATTATCATATCTTATAGGTTATTTTTGAATAAATATAATAAATACACTGATCGTTTTGTATTTTTATTATAGTCAGTCATTATATTCAAAAATCAATAATACTAATAAATTTTATTTCAAACCACAACAATGCAACAATTTATATACATAGCTAAAATAAATATATGCAATAATGCATTTTATAATAAAATTTACTTTCATTTACTCGACTCGTTTACGTCAGAACATGATACCATCAACAACTAGGATGACAAATATCATTGTAAATTGATTCTTCTAACTTAAAGGCATTTTTTACTATTACTCATACCTATTTGATGTTTTTTTTTTTTTTTTTTTTTTTTTTTTTTTTTTTTTTTTTTTTTTTTTGCCTCTACCTCTAACATGTTGGTCAGAGTCTATATTCACTATTCTCATTCATTCCAGTTCTCTCTTTTATTCTGCTCGCACTTTTATTCTGCATACTATATTCTTTCTTTCATTCATCCACTTTTATTCCTGTTCGGGTAAGGTTCCCGATCTAATCTATTCTATCTATGTTCTACTTATTTATTTATTTATTCTGATTGCAGGTAATAAAACACAGCTTCTTAAATCTTTATTCATCAACCAGTTCAATGCTTACTTCTAACTTAATTTGCTAACAACTTATTTACAGGATCTTTTAAAGTCTTATTTTTCTACTTCTCTATTGGATACCCAGTCTATATAATCTTATTTTACTAATCATGTTTATTTTATTTACAGGTGCAGTGTGTGTAACACTCCGGATTTCCTAAAAGGTAAGGCACTTTTTTTTTTTTTTTTTTTTTTTTTTTTTTTTTTTTTTTTTTTTTTTTTTTTTTTTTTTTTTGCTTTATTTTATCTTATACTACTAACAACATTTTACTCTTTTTTACAGGATTCTATTAAACAGGTAAGTATACTTATTTTTAAAGGTCTTATTCTACTTTATCTTGTCTTACTGCTATTTCTTTTCTCTATACTTCTATGCTTATAAATAATATATATAATAATATTATTGCAAGCATCATTAATACGCTTATATTTTATTTCTTATTTACAACTTTTCCACTTAGTCGCTTTGCAGTACTCAAAAATCTCCTTTTTATATTTTCAGCTGTTATTGCCCCGCGAATATAATCATTATATTGGTTTGCAATACTGTCTCCATTTCCCATTTTCTCGCTTTTGAATTTTGTCTGTGGGCAGTAATTTGTGCTGTTTACTGTTGCCTTATATTTAACTATATTTAAATATTTGGCAAAACTACCGCTACCCTGCCCACTTTTTATTTGTGTTCTATTAGTTGTTATTTTTGCTGTTGTTTTTGTCCTGTTCTCAGCCGGTAAATTTGCCTTAGTTTTTCCATTTTTCAGGTTGTTCCGGGAGATTTTGACGGTGTTTTGGGTGCCCTGGGCGTCTTTAACAGTAGGCGACGGTTGAACGCGCAATCGTGTCCCACTTTTTCCGGATTGGACAATTGCGGTCGAAACTATTATGGTTGGTTTCCGTGAGTTTTGCCTTATGGCAGTTTTGACACTTGGGTGGTATCCCTGCTATTATGTCCGCGCAGTCTGATCGCAGGTGTGGACCTCCGCAGTGACTGCACAGGTCTGTCGTGTCCGTGCAGAAGCGCCTGCTATGTCCGAAGCCCAGACACCGAGTGCACTGAATTAATGGTGTTTGATCCTCCACTTTAATTCGCTGAAGGTCAATGTGGGCATATCCTTTCTCCACCGCTTTTTGCCAAGTCAGTGGCGACACCGCTACCACGATATGGCTTGTGTGTGGATTCCTAGTTTTCCTTCTATATTTAATTTCGATCCTGTTTTCCTCTTCATCGAGGGAGCCAAAAATACCCCGATTTTGATTTCTCAGTGCTTTCTGTATGTCTTCGTCCGTGTTGATGTTTAGGACGTCTCTGAGAAGCAGCATCGGGTCTTTGTTTTTGACCTCCTCGACGCTGAGATCTTTGGCTGTGGTTTTGAGTCTCTCCTTCATCTTCTCCCTTTCCTCTTTAGATCGGAATCCCATTATAATTTTCCTATCTTTTGCCTTTCTAATCCTTTCCACTCTCACCCAACCTTCCTTTGCGTCTGCTGTCTTCCGAACCTTTTCTAGCACCTCTTCCCCCGTGTCCATTTCGTTATTAGAAGTGACAACTATGGAATGTAGCGTCACTTTCTTTGGTGTTTCCTGTGTATTTTTCTTCCCATTTTTTGTGATGTTGGCGTATGTATCTGTTTGTGTAGCCAGTTTCTCGCTGAGTTCCGTGATTTTCTTATTATTTTCCAATAATAGCCTTGAATTCTCCTCTAGTTTACTTAGAAGTTCTTCGTCAATTTTGCGGGGGGCTATTTGGTTTATTGTGCTTTGGTCGGTTTGTAGTGTGTTTGGGGTTTCACATTGAGTGGAGCCCTTTTTGAGTTCCATGTCAAGCTCTTTGACTATATTGTAGAGACGTTTTAGTGACTCTTTGAATACCGTTTTAATTTCAGTTTTTAAGTTTCTGGAGTTGTTCAAGTGGAGAAGGGCTTTATTATGGCAAGCCCTTGCTTCGGCAACACGACTTTGGTTTCCCTCCTTGGGTGGGGTGTCCAGCACTATTTGTGTGATTTTTTCCGAATCCGGTTTCTCACCCTGTGGAGATGCTGATGTCGGTTTTTCATCTTGCGTTTGTCTTTGCGCAGTGCTGGCCGCCTCCCATTCACCGATGCTACGTCTCACACTTGTTGCTGTGGCTGGTCTTGACATGTTCGCAGTGGGTTTGGTTGGGGTTCTTATTCCAAACATGTGGAGGCAGAGTTGTCAATCAATAATACGTAATCCAAAAAGGTTTGTAAAAGTTGTATATATAGAGTATATAAAGTATGATTACTTGTCAAGGGCTAACTAATTTCAGTATACAATAAAATTTCACTAAAATTAATTTTATTTGTGTCTTACAGTGACTCTACTATTTGTAGAGCTTGTCTCTACATTCACTTTTCTGATAGAGCTAACCAAGCTCTTTGTACTTGTTTTTATGTTACTAAGGTTTAAAGTTTTTGTTTTCTAAAAACAACTCAAGTCCGATGCTACTTAATGTCTATTTGATAGTCTCAATGTAAAGCTCTCCAGGAGCCCTTTACAATGATACCAAACACCGATTACTTACGATGAATGTAGCCGGAGTTATAATTATCTTAACTTATAGTTTAAAAGTAGTTAAACCCAAGACTTTACAATTTTACTTAAACTAATTCTAAAACTAAATAAATATATTACAATTGTTTAGTATTGTTGCTCAAATCTCAAACAATAGAGCAATAATAAACGGGCGCGGCGAAAACAATAGAACAATAGGCGGTCGAGTTAACATTCATGCCATTGAATACTAAACAAATAAGTCGATTTATGACAATGTCCAAGTTAAACAAATAATAAATCTATTTGTTTGGTCATAAAACTTCTCGACGCTAATTACAATTGAACGTCGGTCTCCCTATTGTTATCGGATGTAAACAAAATCTTCTTTCAATAGCTTAATTAACACTGTTTGAAAGTCTTTTAAAAGTTGATTTACAAATGATTTATAAATGATTTAAAAGTAATTTGTATGTTTCAATCGTTTACACAATGAACCAAACGTTACAAAATGAAATAACTAAAAGTAAATGAAATGTTTCAAACGTTAATTAATGAAATCAAACGAATTTAAACTAAACCAAGCGAAATTAAATTAAACCAAACGAGACAAAACGAAACAAAATTTTTTAAAATGCTTTGCTTAGTTTCGCTTACAACAATAATACAAACGAATTTAAATTAAACAAGACAAATTTTTATGAAATGTTTCGTTTCGTTTGGTAATATTAAATCCAAACGAATCCAAACGAATCGAAACGAAACAATTTTTTATAAGTTTTCACTTTTACAATTTTTATTCTTATATGTTATATATATACTCTATTCACTCATTAATAACCATCGGGTAAATTTATTTATTATTTTACGATTTTTGTTTACATCATTGTTTACGTTTTTCTGAATTTTCAAAATTCAAAATAAAATAGAAAGAAAATTTTAACGGGTCAAAAAACCCCGTCAATCTTATTTTTTACAAGTGCTTTTTTAGCCTGCTTACAATTTTTGTCAGAAAATTCAAAAATAAAAAAGTTATTTTTCGAATTAAATTACGTAAACATTTGGTCCACTTTTTATAAATTTGGGTGTATCTTAATAAATACTGGTCAGAAAAATCTGAGTGAGGTGTCTTTTTATTCGTTATTAAATGCCGGATTTAACCATAATTTAAAAAATATACCTAAAAGATTTAAATCCGGAGTTATGAATTTTTTAAAATGTCATAAAATTTTCACTTTTTCAGTTCCTTATAACTTTTCACTGTATTGTCCAATTTCAGATCTTGAAACGGCGTCAGATTCCTCTCTTCGTCAGCTTTCGATTGGTGTATGTTGTCACGCTCCAGCTGCCCCGGATCAATGACCTCGTGGCCACGTGGTACTTGTTTTTTTGGCTTTTTGACCCGGTTATCCGGGTCAGAAAAATCCAAAAACTATCCAGGCTCCTAGATGTCGACGAGCACTACAGTTTGACACCAAAAAACCGGTATGTCGTCGATTTACTTTAGCCAGCGTTAATTTTTGAAGTTTAAAATGTTGAAATTTTTCACTTTTTTATGTATAATTTCCAAACGGGTTGTCCAAAATTCACAATTTACACACCGTTGTAATCCCTGCACAATTCTGCGTACTTTGGTATGCAGCACTCCCACTATTGGAATACTTTTCCCACTCTCACGAATTTTTAAACTTTTCTTAGGTGCGGAGCGACGCGGAACGACTCGGGAGCGGTGTCGTCGGTGCGGCGGCTGGTGCGCAACTGACCTATTTGATGTTATATAAGGACTTGAAATATTTTATACATCATGCATTCATAAAATATTTATTAAATTAAACAAAAAAAAAAAACAAGAAAAGGAAAATTCTTATATAAATTTTTAATCTTAATCTCGTAACTAAATACGATAACAATATGTTTGAACAATTTTCCATCGGTATTCTGATTACAAAAAAATGTTCCAGAAAATAATAACTATCGATTGATCACGCCTGCGAGACGGCGGCGACGGCCATCCACTTTGATAGAAGACCTAAAAGTAATAATGATAGGCTGAAATGTACTATACGTTACCAAACGCAGATCCCAAGTTGTGGACACTATGTGCTTTCAACCTCTAAGTCCCGTAATAAAAGCTGTTAGACTTTTCGTCATCCTCTAAAGAAGGAATTTTTGTGAACATGTAACCGCGCATGTTTAGTTTGTTCAATTTGTATAACGCTCAGAAAAAGTTAGCGTTAACAAAATTTTATTTATCTGCAATATAAAAAGAGTAATAAATCGATCGCCTTTATCAATTTTCAACGAATTGATAAAGTAGGTACTTAAAACGATACGAATTTATCGCAATGTCGTTACTACGCCCGAGAACGTAGCGAATCCGTTGTAAGAGAGCTTAAGTAACGATGAATAACCTCGTCTGATATAAGATTAGATCCGATATATGATATAATTTTGTTTGAAATATATTTAGTATTATATTGTTATATAAGTCTTTTTGTCTGGTTAAATCTCTACCCTCTATGAGCCTAGTGGAAATATAGAAAATACTACCACATTTAAATAAAATACTACAAAAACAATATATGCAATCACAATTCTCTTGCTATAACTTAATGAATTCGATTTTACATATCAAACTAGTTCGCTTACATCTGAAAACTTAGTAGTAAACTTTATAATGTTCTGTTGCACTAAGGATTCGCACAAGGCTCTTTCTCAACGCGTTTTTCAACCATTTTCATTCTCAATTCATATTAATCTTCTCACATCCTGTATAAATATTAAGATCTGAATGTAATTGACATTCGTGGGTTATAAAGGTGACATTGCAGATATCAATAAGTAAGTTTTCAGCGTGAGTTATGATTTTTATTTTATTCAGTAATGTTTTTAGATTGTCTAAATTAAATTGAAACAGTTTGAAGACAATAGTTATCCAAAATGACATTAAAATACTTTATAAATTAACGTCCATTAAGTGAAGTAAATTAAATTTTAAGATAAAATCTAAGGCTTTTTGTCTAACAGTCTTAATCATCATCAGACAGAATTTTTATTTATTTCTTTCTAAGTTATTCCCTAGATATTTATGACGATATATAAATACTATCCACCACGAAAAAACAAACCAATACAGTCGAACCTGGATAAGCGAGTGTTTTTTTTTATATTATAAGGTGGCAAACGGCCACCTGGATTCGCCGCAATAGCGAGGCAACCGTTGCCCATAGACATCCGCATATGTAGATGCGTTGCCTACCTTTAATTAACGGAGAAGGGGACGCGAAGAAAGAGGATATTTCTCCTTCCTATGCGTCCTCTCTTCCGCCAAATCCACTTCCCATCCTTTCCTATTAAAAAAAGGATGGGAAGAGGACTAAAATTAGGCCTCCGGTTACCGTTTATCCACGTTTGACTGGCTAAGAAAAAAATTAAAAAAAGAAAGTATTAATACAAACTTTGTAAATCTAGGTAGGTATTTTAATGCTCAGACTACAGAAGATAATGTATATACGTATGTACCTACTTAAGTAATTAACTTATCGTTATGGGACGCGTTAGCGGATTTCGTTAGTGCTACGTGCGCTGATTAGGTATACTTACGTATGTATTGTGTCTAATTCTCAATCTTTAGATAATTTATATATATTCTTTAAATAAATTATATTATATTTTGTATGTTTTATGAAATATGGATATAGCATAAATTTCCTATGTTGGTATTTACATAGAAATGTGATTAATTGTGGCACATCATTTTAAAGTTGTAATTTAAAAAGATTCACATCGGTCGATCGCTTTAAAGAATGTTGCCAGTAGATCAATCTAAATCTCTAATCTTGAAATTACAATATCTTTTTATAAATTACGCTTTACCTAAAAGTTAACTAAGGGTTCTACTTTCTAAGATTTAGAAGAGACGTGGATATTGTTTGATAATCACTTTGGCATAATAATAATGTGCTTAGAAGGTTAAATTCGTTAGCCCAGAAATTCAAGGAAGTCAGATTTCGTCGCCGTTCGAAACAAATACCTATGCAAAACAAATTGCCGATGAACGAAATTACTCTTTACTTTATTATTAACTAGCTTTTACCCGCGACTCCGTCCGCGCGGAATAAAAAATAGAAAACGGGGTAAAAATGATCCTATGTCCGTTTCCTGGTTCTAAGCTACCTACCAATTTTCAGTCAAATCAATTCAGCCGTTCTTGAGTTATAAATAGTGTAACTAACACGACTTTCTTTTATATATATAGATGAGTGAAGTCAGTGTCGCTTTGTATTATAATATGTCGTGTGTTAATATAATTCGGCGAATTCTGTTGGCCGCTTGCTCGTTTGCTATTTCTCATCTTACTAATATTATAAATGCGAATGGTTGGATGGATAAATAGATTTTTGTTTCAAGGTATCTCTAGAACGGCTGCATGGTACTTTTTGAAATTTGGCATTAACTAAGTTTTTTTTTAAATTCCGCGCAGACCGTGTCGGAGGCGGAAGCTAAAGAATAAGAATGAATTCCTCAAAATTTTCTAAAATTCTTTACAAAAAATGTATCCATAGCGTCACCATAATATATCATGTCATGGAAAAAAATTACCAGAGCGTATCATTGAAACATATTTGTGGATAAACGTTTAAAAATACTTCAACGATGAACAAACGTACTAACAAATATCAGGCATGTTATACGTAATCCTAGTGTGCGCCTGCGCACTTGTACCGCAACAATAGTCACGTACGCACACAAGGGCACGTGCAAATTACGCATGACTAGGGGTGTGATGTTCAGGCATAATTCGATGATGTGGATCGTACCACTTGTACATCTAAATGTATCTCACGAATCGAATCGCAGTTAATGGATCCAATATTAAAAATATTGATCCAAAAAATGGCATAGAAATTATAAAAAATTAGGTATTGCAATTCCTAATTTAAAAAAAAATATTTACAAACATTATCATAAAAATAAAGTCAGTAAGTAAACATTAATAAATTAAATTACCAGATCATACTTTGAGCTGAATCGATTCGCTAATCGAATTATATGAGTATTTCTGATCATCAGCTCACGAATTTCGATAATATTGGATCGTGTTGGTACATCCCTACGCATACCAAGCGTTATCGCTATCTAAGCTCCGAAGGTAACGGCCGCTACAGCCGTCGTTACGGCTAACGTCGTTATCAACCTTCTATATCCGTTAATAACAAACGATAACGGCCGAAAGATATGAAATACTTATCGTCTCTATATATCTGTCAAAGCGATTGATAAAATTTATTTATAAGAAGATTAAAATGTTCAAATTTTTTTCATGATACGAAATAAATGTAGCTTTTTAACTAAATATTTGAAATCTTACATTACAAAATCGACTTACTGTCACTCAATTTGTAATTGCAATATATTGGATTGTATTTGTTTATTTTACTAATTTATTTTTGTGTAATAACAGTATGTTTAAATTTTCTAAACAGCACAGTAAAACAAAAGACCAGTGTACATTGTATCAACAGACGGACAAAAAGTACATCGCATGTTGTATAATAATGGAACACAAGCACGTTTAAGGAAAGAATCTATGATCCGGGAACGTCGAAATGCATTGAATTCTTACCGTTTTTGAATCGAGTCTGATATCTGGTTAACATTATGCCAGTACAGTAAAAAAGTATCGCTCAAAATCGCTGGCATACATCAGGCATAACGTTGTTTACGTTACGTTACTAACTGTCGCTAATGAGTCAAACCAGTCCATGCTAAGATACTGCTACTGTCCCACTGTACTGGCTTAATGTAAACGGGGATTGACGTTCAGCTGCGTACGGCGGCGGCGTACGCGCAATATGTTCTAAACCACAACAATGGTCGCTCGTGTTGAGAATACGAAATACATTTTTTTTAAAGTTATCGTTAACTGATTGAATTTTCTAATATCTACGCCGAACTCTATCAGAGAAGTACAAAATAAATTGAATGATTAAAATATACTTTTAATTTATAATTTTATTTTTTTGCAATCTAAATCTTAGTAAAATTTAGATTTTTCGGGTTAAATCCTCTCGTTTTTTCTACTACTACATTTATAATAATTAAATCTTCCTTAAATATATTATGATATAAAAATGTTTTAAATATATAAAAAAAAATGTTTGTCTTTCAACAGTGGAAAGTCACACAGACTCATAAGAAGTGAAAATGTCATCACGCGCAATGTGACTGCAGTGTCACTAACACCTTAATAGTGTCTGATTACAGGTTGCCTTGTTAACACGTTAAAGATTACTGTTATCAGTTCATCGCAATACTTTCTTTGTTTAATGACCGCAATTAGTGAGAAGTTATGTTTACATATTCTATTTCATACTTGACTTACCCTAAATCTAGATATTTAACTATTTTTTAATTTTATTTTTAAAAGCGATTGCTAGCGACTTCGTCCGCACAGAATTTAAAAAAAACATCTAGTAATAAATATAACCTACTAGCTTTTGCTTGCGACTCCGTCCGCGCGGAGTTAAATAAAACTTAATGAGTAGCCTATGTGTTCTTCCAGACTATGTTCTACATCTGCACCAATTTTCATCAAGATCCGTTCAGCCGCTCCGGAAATACCTTCAAACAAACATCCCTATATCTAAACATTCACATTTATTATATTACAAAGCTTAATAGCTGATAATTTATTCGCCATAGCTATAAAGTAAGAGATATTAAACCAAAAAATGTGTAATTCCAAATATGGAAATGAAAATACCAATATTATGAGTTTCCCATGTATAGAGCAAAAAGTAAGACAGACAAAATCACGTTCCTATATATATATATATATATATATATATATATATATATGCTCTAAACTCTAAAACATCGTGACAATATGTGAGATGACGTCACAACACGTCGGGAATAAAAAAGAACCGAGTCCACAACGAACAAACGTTACAACTCATTACAAAACCTTACAACTTAATTAAGGCAGGATTACGTCGACACAATGCGTTTGTTATTCGATAATACTGAACAGAATGGCTTAGGAAGAAAGCATTGAACCTATAAAATTGAACATAATTAATTGAACAAATTAATGTATATTGAATCGTACTGTACAGTGGCAGAAATAACTAGTACTAAGTAAAATGAAACTTGAGTATCTTGACGTCATGACAGCGAACTTGTACAGTGTGAAAAAAAAACGTTGTGAAATAATCTAAAAATAATGATGATTATTTTTCAGTAGCTCGGTGTTTAAATACGCCGGGGAGACGGCATGCGGGAGCGGGGGCGTCGCATACTAGCGCGAGTATCATGTTTTTGCGCACGCGTTGTACACATTAAAATAGGTTTACTTTTGTAGACTGTACTTCCGTGTTTTTTGACATTATAGTGCTCACTTTATGAACTGCCAATTTTTGGTTTTATAGAGCTGTCCGTCGTGAGATTAATTGGCCAAAAGTAATTGTATATGTTCATGCATGGCATTATTTCAGACTCACTATGACACTAGGTATTATTTGTTACCTAAGATGCGTTGTAGAGTTGACTATGAAAGCGTACCTGATTTATTGAGAGATCACGTTCTTAATTAGTCACTGGTCTTTAGAAATGTGTCATAGCTCTAGGAAATCTACGAGTATCTCGATGTTTTGCAGTTATTTTACTGTTTTTCATAGATACTTTAGTTATAATATTAACATCATATCAGTGGTTTAAGTTGTGATTTATTGAAAATCTTTTTTCATTAGTAATTTTCCTTTTAATTAATAAATAGAAAAAAATGGTTCTGAATTATTTCCTTTGTTCACACAAAATCTAGTAATTAGGGCTCTAATAATGCGAAATTAAAGTTAGTTGCGCATTTGATAAACCAATTGGCTCAGATAGACAATTAGAGTGTACTATTTATGTACCTGGGCTTTGGCAACAGGAATAAAACGCTGCAGACTATTTTAACTCTTTCCCACTACCTTTAAATGGCGAAAGATAAAATGAAAATTGGCCTGTCGTCTAAAAAAACTTCAAGCCATGATCAACTCTTTTAAACATTATTATTGATAAACACATGTGAAGGGAAAGCAGATAAATTTTAATCTCAACGTTTTACCTCCTTTTAGGAATTCCCCGAACATCTCACGGACGTCGCCAATGCAGTTTCTGTTACGAACCTGTTTCTGACTCGTATTAATTATTTGTTGGCATCGTATAACTTAATCGATTATTTGAAATATCGAAAGTATAGATAGTTAGTATTTAAAGCAACATTTTTCAAATTTTGGTGACACTGTTATAAAAATACTATTTTCCGAATATATTGCATAGTTATTGGTCGTATTATTACCGTATTGGTCGTATTCGACACAACAAATATCGTTTTTTGTGCAGTAGGAAAATCACGATCGTGCAATGCACACTGACAACTCGAATATAATTATACTGTGGTCTCATTTTATACATCAGTCTGCATTCTACAGATGTCACAACAAAGTAAAAATATCTGCAACAATAATCACGAAATTAGTAACTCTGCAAGTATTTTTCATTGCATGTTTGCTTTGAGGAAGTATGTGTGTCAAGTACTTGACGGATTGCGTCACGGTGGACGTTGCTTAAGTGCTCAGCCGAACCTTTCTCAGTTGTCTGTAAATTTCATACTGCCACAATCATAAATATTATTCCCCCTTTCACTTAAGAGTCTTTCTTAGTCAGTGCTGGTTCCAGGGGTACTAGCGCCCTGGGCGTGATTTCTACGGCGTCCAATTTTTTAACATGATTTTGAGGGACAAGAGAATTGACTGGTTTACATGAGACGATGTCATTTTACTTTCTGTTTATTGCATTGTATATATTCTGTTTGTGATTTTATGTACTTAAAGCAACATTAAGTTTATTAAGGAAGCGTTATTTCACATAATAACGAAAATATAGATCAATCAGGATTTAAATATTTAATAATTTTATCAGCCGTCGAGATATACTAAATATAAAGTTTGTACATACGTTAAAATACGTCGTTAAGCATTCCACGTATCATGTATCATATAATGGATAATTTAATGTTTTTCGGCAGTCAGTTTTCATTGACGAAACACCTGATCAATAACATACGTATCTTTTAACCTTGCTTATGTTTAAAAGAGAGTTTTTGTTCATTTTTCTTTCTTAATTTAAAGAAAGAACATTGGAAAACATACAAAGGACTCGAATACTTCTGATAAAGGTGTTAAATATACCGATAAAATAGCATAAGTACCCTTGAATCGGATCGTCACTGAGTTCCGTCTGTTGTCTCATGGGTACTAACTCCGTCAGCCGTTCAGTTTACTTGCCTACCCTCATTACATTAAATTTATCCCCCTAGGGCTTGCCAAGATTTTTTCATAATTTGAAAGATATTTATGGAAAAAATTAAATCTTTTAATGAATAGATAGTATGAAAAATTCATATCTTATTGGTTTTTTCAATTTTATAACAGACGACGCGTCGTTAGAAATATAGTGAAATTTTATCTTTCATTTTTAAAGTATAAAATAGCATTTTGCGATAGGTAACATATTAAGAAATAAATTAAAATTACTGCGCCAAAATCCTATCTGAAAGAGTAATAGATTCTTAGTAAATTGTACTTCAAAACTGTACACATTGTGGTATATCGCTGCCTCTGACAAAAAGCCAGCTAAGTGTAAAGAATATTTTTTCTGCGCTCTATAAGAAAATGGCAATTCTTATAGAGCTTGGTTCTTTTATCAATTCATATTCTAAGACATTTTTGTCTTTATGTGCTCCCTTATTTAGTAACGGGAACCAAAAGATCAGATTGAAAGACAATGTAAGGTGCTTTACATATGAAACATGCTCGAAATGTAACTTATTTAATAATGCACGCTTCATGAAAATGTGCGTTTAAAAATCTTGTAATGGAAAAGATTCTGAAACTTTTATATAAATTTGTGGAAACAATTTTTACAAATTGCGTAAAAAAGTATTGAATCAGTATTCTCATCACCAGCAACCCTGACACATTCACAAATCTTGGCAACTACAAATGTGTTTTTAAGCTTAATACATTTTAGGTTATTTGTAACTTGATATGTCAACTTCGATTTAAAAATCATTAAAATTTTCGATTAATCTATTTCAAGTTGATAAAAAAACATTTAACGTAGGCATTTTAAGGAAGTCATTAACATTGAAATAATAAAGTGATATCAAAAATTAAAAACGATAAAACAAACATAGAAATTAGGCAACTGTTACCATCCATTATAGACCTTGAAAACTTGTTTTGTTTATTTCGTGTGCATATCCTTGTAACGTACATCGTGATTATATACCTTTATGAGATATAGACATATTGCAAGATCCGGATCCAATGCTTTAATTCATGTTACAGTTTTATCGAACGCGGAACTTTTGAAATTCACTTATGACATCTAATCCATTGGGAACAGAACATCGAAGCGAAATTATTAACCGACCCACGCTTTTGCATTCTGCCAAAATACTTCGCCTCACCTATAAACTAATTAAAAAAGTTATTAGATCTACTTCCTCGTGTCTAATTTAAAATGAAATATCCCAGCATACAATTATTATAACAACTTTCTAGTTACAAATATTTACATTGTCAACCAATCACTATTAAATTTCTGATCTTGAATTAGACAAGAGCGGAGCGTGCGAATTCGAAGGCTTCGAGGCGATTGTATTCGGCGCGAAGGCTTTACAGGAGTGGAATGAACTGGCGTCGCCGAGCGAGCATAGTATCGGCGCGTCGCTCTGACACGGCGCACGCGCACGCGCATAGATACCGATTAAAAGTATATAAGGGCCCGAGCCCTCTCCACTTCTCACTCTCATCACTCTCCTCTTACTAACACAACATGGAAGAAGTAGTTCCCAGTCATGGCCATGGTCATGGAGACGATACTGAAGGTGTTGTGGTCGCCAAGGGAGTCTCCATGGCGGTTCTATTCTGTGCTTCTATGATATGTGGTATCGTGCCTCTGTTCCTGGCGAAAAGATTCCGTTGGATATCTACTGATGAGGCCCAGAATTTGAAATCCAAGAATCGCGTGGTGATGTCTTTACTGTCTTTCGGAGGTGGTGTGCTCCTGTCTACCACATTCTTACATCTTTTGCCTGAAGTCCAAGAGAACGTGGACTACTTACAGAGTGAGTATTTTTTTATTTAATTTTTTTACAAATTTTTATATTTTAATTCATTAACCACATAGTTATCTGTCTTTCGACCTTGATAGTGGTTTAACCGGTTCTTTTAGTAAATAATAAAAACATTGAAGTGATATTGTCATAGATCAGTATTGATGTTTTTAATAGGTTTTTAATTGTTATCTAAAACCGGAAAATATATATACTCTACATACAGAAAATTAATATTTCATACATCTTATTAATTATGTTACCTGGTGTTATGTTCTTTAATATTATGTTACATTGCTGTATTCTAGTTTATGTTAATTATATTGTAACTAGACACTTGGTTGTCGAGGTCGTGATATATTTAAATATTATGAATATGTATAATGTACATAATGTTGCATTTATAATTAATTTAAAGTTATTTGCCGGCGAAATGATTAAATCGATTTAATTTACAAATCTTCCCTCACTCGTTATGTATTAGATTATCATGCTTCATACTAATATTATAAACTAGCTTTTTCCCGCGACTCCGTCCGCGCGGAATAAAAAAAAAAAGAAAAGAAAACGGGGTAAAAATTATCCTATGTCCTATTCCTGGTTCTAAGCTACCTGCTCACCAATTTTCAGTCAAATCGATTCAGCCGTTCTTGAGTTATAAATGGTGTAACTAACACAACTTTCTTTTATATATATAGATATGAACGTTTAGATGGATGGATGTTTGTTTGAAGGAATCTCCAGAACGGCTCAATGGATCTTTATGAAATTTGGTACAGATGTAGAACATTGTCTGGAAGAACATATATGCTAATTATTAAGTTTTTTTTATATTCCGCGCGGACGGAGTCTCGGGCGACAGTTAGTATCTCTATAAATACAAAGTACCTAAACATTACACTAACAGAAATTTTGTGCTTAATTCGGCTGGATTATTAGCAAAACGTGCCAAACTATGGAGTTTTGCAACGGACAATTATTTACTAAGTTCTACAACACAGATATAGACATTGTTAAATTATTATTCTTTATCATCGTTTAAGAGGAATATGTCACTGAGATAATAAACTGTGATAATGTATTAAACATTAAATATTTTAAAGATTCATTTTTCTAATTATTTTTTTTTAGTTTTTTGGTCCCGCTAATATAAGGAACACAAGATTCCTTGGGGTCTTTGGGTTTGTTTTATTTAACATTTAGGTTTTGTGTATATCTTGAAATTTGATACCAAGATGGAAAATAGGAGACTGTGAGTGGAGTTATGTTAATGATTGAACTAGCTTTTGCCCGCGACTTCGTGCGCGCGAATTAAACAAAAAAAAACGTAATAAGTAGCCTATGTGTTCTTCCAGACTAGATCTCTATAGATCACTACAACTGTGCCAAATTTCATCAAGATCCGTTCAGCCGTTCCAGAGATACCTTCAAACAAACATCCATCATTCCATCCATCCATCTAAACTTTCAAATTTGTAATATTTGTAAGATTGTTACACCCTTCGAAAAAAGAGAGAAAAAAACTAAGCTTTGGTAGTGAAAACTCACGTAACCCATTTGTGATCTACGTAACAAATGACGTCTTAAGTTCAATAGTTTCGGGTGTACTCGTAATGTACTAACGGTTCGTTCGAGGGCATTATCTAATAGATTGTCGGTTGCGCAAGCTGACTCTGGGTATGTATGCCATTGGCCTCATCGATCGATCGGTCATAATACTGATGTCTACTTATAGATAAATAAAACACCTACCAAAACAACGTCAAACATGGTGTTAAAGGTAAAATATTTAATATTGTTTGAACTTTCGCGAGACATTGTTCAAAAGTAAATAATAACGGCTACACTCACGTATAATTTATGACCGAAACCGGGTAAAGTTTTTTCGAGTGTAGCCTTTTTTATTTATGTAAAATATGTTTTACGCGGGTAATACCTCAGTCGAGAATTCGAACTAGCTTCAATTTATTTTATTCTAGTGTGGGACAAAACAAAACAAATTAATTGCAGATGTTACGTATTCGATATTAAAAATTCTATCAAGGCTAATGTACTTAACGGTTAATAGTAACAAATAGAAGTAAACAAGACAAGTGTTGCCGTATAAAGGCGTTATTTTTATTTAGTTGCCAAGTTATACAGTTATATCATAAGTTGCGTCTTGTTTTACATAAATCGGAAGTATAACCTTCAATATTATTATATCACGCAATTAACCTCAATTTTAATAATGCGGTAAACTAGAAATTTCTAGTACAATATTATTTATTGCTATGTGAATGTCTGGATGGATCTCCAGAACAGCTGCATGGACATAGATGTGGGACATTGACTTGAAGAACACATAGGCAAGTTTTTTTTTAATTTCGGGAGGATGAAGTCACGGGCAAAAGCTAGTTATAATAGTATATATAGTTTATACACTCATTAGGAATTGTAAGGAATTTAACAACAAAAACAGTACCAACTTGACAAAACAAATTATCAAGTTTTTACTTCTTAATAACACAATTAATCTACGAACCTCGAAATTTTAAATTTATGGAATCACGATGTAAAAGTTATAAACAATAATCACTAGTTGTTCGAAAAAGAGATTTCTTTTTTTTATACTTCGACAAATGTTAAGACATGACCGGACGAGAGAACAAATAGCTTATTACCAATTCAATAAAGGAAATCACACAAACAGAATCGATCGTGCTGCAAATACTAAGTATTACATTATTTTAAAATATGAAGATCTGTCAGTGTTAGATAATAAAGCTATTGAAATTACAAACTATTTCAACTTAGGTTATACTGTAATATCATCCCCCTTTTTTTTTTTTTTTTTATACAAGGAGGAATGCTTAATGCATACTCCGTGCCTCGGGGAAGACACGCGAGTTATGTGAGATTCTCTCCCCGAATGGGAGCATACCCACTAAACCTCCTTGTTCCCTCATGGCCATAGTGTGGGGCGCCACGGGATCGCGTGAGCTTGCCACCGCGACGCCCCACTGACCGCCCCGGGAAGGGCCCTCTCTGCACCCCCGAAGGGGTGCTGCGCCCTTAGGCGCTCCTCAAGACGACACCGTGCAATGCAGGTTCGGAATCCCCGCCTCCCCCGCTGGTGCCGCCAGGGTTTATAGAGACCCACCTCTTGGCCCCCGTCTTGATCAAGACAGGGGCCCGCGGTCCCAGTGAAGATGTTGAGCCACCGGGATTACGCGTGGGGACGCAGGATCACACGCCATCGTATAACAGAGTGTTACCGAGGTCGTGCTCCCACGTCCCGACCGGCGGCCACGCCCCTAATGGGTCGCGCCACCCTCCACATTAGGCTTGCCCTCCCTTTTCGCTGCCCTGAAAAGGGCAGTTACTCGGTTTGGGTTCGCCGCCCTCTCATATGCGGACCCACGAGTGGGCCCGCACCCTAACCTAACTTAGCTAACTTAACTACCTTAAACCTAGCCTACTCTAAGCTAACCTAAGTCCGGCGGCCGCGACCCTCGACCAAAGAGGTCGGGTGAAGAGGTCTAGTGGTCGCGCCGTCCCGGACAAAAAGGCGCTCGCCTTGCGGCGAGACGCCGCCCTCGTTTGCGAGCCCACAAGTGGGCCCGCTGGGGGGCTGCGGCCGGTGTGGTGAGCCGGTGACCCCGGTCGCCCCATACTTAAGTATGTAATCCAGGCAGAGCGAGGTGGCGGGCCCAGCCACCAACCCCAACCCCTCACCCTAATCTACTTAACCTAGCCCTAACTAACTAATCCTAACTAACCTAATAGACGCTCGCCTTGTGGCGAGCGCCGCCCTCTCTTCTGCGGGCCCACGAGGGACCCGCAGCCTAACCTAGCTAACCTACTTATCCTAACTAACCTACCTTACCCTAACTAACCTACCAGTGTTTGGTTCGCGGGGCCGAAGCCCTACCCCGGCAGAAGGCCGGGGCGTTCCCCTATCCACCACCCGGGGACGCGCCACGTCGGAGTTCACCTCTCCGCCCACTCGGACAACCGAGCAGGTCCGTGGGTAATATCATCCCCCTGGCCTTTTTCCACTCATGTAGGGTCGGCACACAAGGTTTTACAAACCTTAAAGTTTTGGCATAATTTTTTTTTAAAGGTTATACTATAATATGAGATAACATTATTAATTTTGTGTTCTGTGTATACAAAAACCAAAAATGTATTATACGAGTAGATATGCTTATTTAATAGACAATATCAAATCACAAAAAATTGCGCATGAAGTTGCGTAATTTAAGAAATTACGCGTAAAGCCAGCGTCACAGCGTGTAATTTTAGTATAATAATACCTATATTACCATGGTTAAAACATGCAGCTATAAACGACTGTTATAGTGACAGTTAAACTCTTTTGTAATAATATTTCTAATAAACCATGAGTCGGCACGTAATTTTCTTATTACATTCAACCATATTACCGTTAAATCGAATATAATTATGTCACCTATTGTGGAGTGATAAGTGATTGTCGTACAATATTTACCACGTTCCGATATTACGCCGTAACCTATTCATTACATCGTTTGTTAATAGAATTAGTTCAGCGGTTTTTGAGCATAGTTTCAGTACAGTTATTTACTCATAAGCGCTAAGGATAGCAGTTCCCTTAACTATAATATTGGTATTCAAAAATATGATTGAATACTCACATCTCGTTTAAAGCTTTCTACAAAAATATTAACGTACGGTTCCCGTATGGACAAAACAAGACAACCCCTTTTCTTAATCGAATTGAGGTCCGTGTATTGTATACAAAGGATTAGAACAAGTCGCCATCTTGAATTTTTATCTACGACGATGACTGACGACTAATTAATTTCAGATAAATGTGTTTGATGTTTTTTGCTTTCTATAGTTAGTTAATATGTATTTAAAAAACCCGTGTAAAGAACGCTCTTCTTGCATTATGTCCAAGAAGTAATTTCACAAGTGCACTTTAATCTTATCATTTGATCCTTATTTCTTAATCAAGAAAGCAGTTATTGCATTTAAGTGGTTGATTATTAATCAGGGAAATAATATTAATTGTTGAAACGTTTAAATGTATTTCACAATAACTGATAAAATTATTTCTGTTATTTTATTTTGTAATTAAACAGGGCCTTATATTGTACTTATAATACAGAAAAGAAAAATTTATTTCCACCTTTTCAATAACGTGTGGATACTATTGGAAAGGCAAGTTTCAATCGGCCTTATTATAATATAATTTCAAGTTATCTCTTACAAACATGGCAACATATCTTTTTATGGTTAGGGCTACCAACTTTTAATTAATATAGACCAGAACTCTGGCGGCAAAAAAAAATGCAAGGACTAATCATTACTTAACACCTTAGCGGACGACGAAAAAACACAATTTCAAACCTTAATCTTTAGCGGTCGACGAAAAACAAATTTAACTCTATTGATTTGCTTTCAAATCAATATGATCCAAAAACATCTATGTCAAGCCCGTAGCTCAAATATGCACCATGCAAACCCGAATAATGCGATTCGAGTCCAAAGAGGTGACATCCCTAGTTATGGTCCACTTCGCGCGCGGATATGAGACTGGATTTTTGTTCTAAAAAAATGCCAATTTAAAAATCGCGAAGCTTGTCGACGTTGTTCTTTGACACGTAATTGTCGAATATTGGGTATTTTATAACGAGTTTGGTTCGGAAACTTTCTTAACACTAAAAAAAAGGAAAAGATAAAGTTAAATAACAGCAGTGTGTATGCGTATGCGACATCGAATTATGCTTTAAAAATTATTAATAAATCTTAAAGAAAAACTAAAACACAATATGACTTATAATTTTTATTATTGACTTTCAATTCATCTACTTCGATGCAAAGATTTATATTATTTTGTACAAACAATGCTATTTGTACTACCATACCATACTAGTTACTCCACAAATAAAGAAAATAAATATTGCTTTTAATCCTTAAATGTACACAATCCATTGTATAATACATCTCAATGTCTACAACATTCTTCATTTATTACACAAGCAAGTAAAATATAGCAAAATACCAATATCTTTACAAGACATTTTCATAACTAAAATATTTTCACCATTAATATCAAACAATTGTAGAAATAAAAATGAAGTCTACCGTTTTACAGCAACTCCAAGATTTTAATTGTAACCTAAGGTTTATCAAATATTATTTTCAACCAAAAGATTTAATATTCCACAAAACTGACAATAATCAGGTTGGGTTCTTGTCTCAAGATTATTTTATACACCATATTGCCTTATATATGTCGTATGATTTGCAATTGAAGCTTAAACTTGCTTTATTAAGAAGCTTGACAAGTGTATACATTATTCCAAGTGCATATTAAAACAAATAAACATCACTAGAGAAGGCGGCGATTATTTTTTTTTTCTTATATATCGAGTATTTATGCATCGTGGTATGATTGACGTTGGTAAAATTATTATTTCAAAGTTTGGATACGTGCAATAAAATAATGGATGTGTACGGCAGACATTAAAAATAGAAATTCGTAATCAACTCTCTTCTGACACGCGGTACTATTTTTAACTTTCTTAATACTAGATAACCAGCTTTAACATTTATTCTGTTTTACTTTTAGACATTATATATTACATATTCCATTCAAACATAACACTCTTGTAATATACAATTTTACCATGAGATAAACATAGAGTAGGTTACAAGACAAACTTATTTAATAAATTCAGTATGCAAATGTTGAACTGACCCACAAACAAATCATCTCACACACCTGTGGTTTACACAATCGTCTTCACAAACCGACAAGTATATTAAGATCATATTTTGTACTCATCTAATGTTGTTAACTTATTGCTTTATTGTCCGGCGAGATATTATCCTAATTATGTATGTTTATAGCTGAGATGTAAATGTCAATAATGGCGCATGCTTTTTGTATTGTACAAGTAGTTTGTCTGGTTTTGAATGTAAACAAGAGCGTCTCATGTATTGAAGGGTTTTAAAAATTATAATATTCTTTTTGATGAAGCCACCCAAGATATCGGTCGTTTAGGTATCCCAAATGTACAGGGCATTTATGAAAAAAACATAACTCAGGCTTATGACCCGGAAGGGTATTACCGTGGACCTCCATTTGGCGCAACCTAGTTGGCAAACGTAATGTTTATGTTTCGGGAATCCTGCGTGTCACGTGCTAAATTTAACCCACAACTCTCGTAGAATATGCGGATTGATAAGTTATATGATGCATTAATTAAATGTTATGCAAGCTATTGCTTCTTTATAAAATGTAGCTTTTTTAATATTTCAAAGTTTTTTGTTAAAAATGTATTTCTTGCTACTATATGTTTTATTTAAAAGTTTTACTCATCAATAAAATGATTCTCGATTTATTTATTTTAACCACATTTATCAATACACAGGTGTTTGGTTAGTAATTGACAACTTTAGAAATAAATGTGGACGTCAAAGTCAACATGAATCATGAGAGAATTGGTAAGCAAGTCGCGTGAAGTTCGCCTTCGTGACACATGACTTATATTGGGACATTTAACGGAACTCAACTTTCTTTAGGGAAACATATCAATAAACAAACAATACGATGAAAGTCAATAATTATGTCATTGTAAGGCTCAATATGTGTTGCGCTTTAAAATTTTGTGATGGTCGGATTTATAAATTAGTTGTACGAATACATCCCTAAACTTTGGTAACACAAGTTATAGTGCCATGCAAACTTTATGATGGCTCGAAATAACGCAAAAGACGGTGCACAGAACACAATTTAAGGTATCGGCGGATGGAAAAGGCAACTTGGGGCTAGGGTCCTACCGTAGTAGACCGTCCTAACCCCCATGTACTCGCAGCTGATCACAAGTTGAAAACCGATTAGTAACAAATTATATAATTAGCCAATGATAGATTATCTAATTGATAAGTATGTGTAGGAGTAACTAAAACAACGCTTGCTTAGTACAGACTGCTTTATTGACGTCACTTCGACATAGCGGTCGGGCGCAGCCGACCGTTCCAATATATGCATTGTGCATGCGCATACATAACACCCCTCCCCTTTTAGATAATGACTGTAACCCCAATACAAAGAGACATAAAAAGATAGATACAGTAATAGAACACAACACATAGTTAAGATAACCCTATACTTCTTCGTCTGAGAGCATGGGGCGTCTAACCCCTCTAGTAATCGTCACGTTGGGGTGGTTGAACGGTGGCGTGGCCGGAGGCAATCTTGCCTCCTCATCCTCCCCCCGCGATGAGCCAACGACCGCGGAGTCCTGAACCGCGTCTGCCAACCCTGGTTGTTCAGACGACACCGACGATGTGGGACTCTCTGAGCCTATATCGTCATAGTCCCACGAGTCTATCTTGACGTCTCCTTTGTATAGCCATAATTGATTTTTATGCTTTTTTATTTTAATAGACGAAGTGTTGTCTTGCACCACGTATAAAACTTTTCCGAGTCTCTTTAACACAGTTGCTTGATGCCAGGTGAATTTGTTATTTCCTGCAAACTTTTTATATAACACCTGGTCACCCGGTTTAAAAAATTGTTTATTACAGCCTCGGTGTGCTTCATTTTGCGAACACTGCTTTTTGTTTACAAATTCAGCAAGGGGAACGCACGAAGACGACGGTGAACTAGGGTTAATCAAATCTAATCGGGTCCTCAGTTTTCGCCCGTAAACTAACTCGGCGGGAGAAAGGCCTGTGGTGGAGTGAACAGAGTTTCTATAATCAAGTAAAAATTTTAAGAGTCGTAATTTGCATTCTTTCGCCGATCGGCTAGCTAAAAGGCTGCTCTTTATGCCCTTTTTAATAACTTTTACTGAACTTTCCGCTTGCATTTTTTGCAGGTGTAGTTGGAGAAACGACAGTCTACCGACCTGTGGTTATAATCGCACACGGAACACTTCACCTTTTTCGACCGACTTTCAGTAGCACTTTGTACACTAGCACTGGAATGTCCGATTTTATACAGCGCATCCGAAGGCGCGGCGACGTCGGCGCTGCTGCAAGACGCGGCGGCTGCGCTGGCGGCGCCCGCCCGCGCGCATCGAATATTCTCCGCCAACTCAACGGCCTTTGCCAGAGTCAGGCCGCTCAGATCCTTGGCGTAGATCTTCTCCTTCTCGATTCCGTGCTGCATGCCCATAATGAAGCGGTCGCGAAGAGCTTCCTCGAGGTTGCTGAACCCGCAGTGTGCGGAGAGCCCCCGCAGCCGAGCCGCCCATTGAGTAAACGTTTCGGTGGGCTGCTGTAGTGCCGCGTAGAAGTTGTGCCTTTCCCCGAAGCCGACGCGCTTCGGAGTGAAGTGGGCGTCCAATAGTTCGAGGATGTCCGGGTAGGGAACCTGCTGCAGCTCTTTTGGCAACGCTAAGTCCGATGCTAATTTATAGGTACCCTCTGAGAATGCACTTAGCAATATCGCGCGTCGCTTTACTCCCGTCGCATCGGTTAAATGGTTTATGTCATTAGCAATAAACCATTGCGTTATGCGACTCTTGTACGTTTTCCACGTCTGTTCACAGTGATCGAAACAAGACAAAACACCAAACTGTCCAACAGACATTTTGAAAAAAAAAAATATTCACTACGCGGGTACTTTGGTTTCTCGTCGCCAATGATAAGTATGTGTAGGAGTAACTAAAACAACGCTTGCTTAGTGCAGACTGCTTTATTGACGTCACTTCGACATAGCGGTCGGGCGCAGCCGACCGTTCCAATATATGCATTGTGCATGCGCATACATAACACTAATAAATTGAATAAGTTATTATTTTACAATAAAATAAATAACTTATTTTCGTATTAAGATACTAACGTATTGATAATAAATTAATGATATTCTATGATTATTTTTATAATTAATTAGACAATCGTTACACGTGTAACTAATATTTTACAAACAATCAATGAATGTGAAACAAAAAGACATGTCATTTGTTATTTTTTATTTATTACCTTTTAACTTTCATTGTTAATTAAAAGTTAAAACAATAAATTCAAGAGACGTGTCTTTAACATAATTATTATGGACTAGCTGTCGCCCTGGACTCCGTTCGCTCGCAATTAAAAAAAAAATCTTAATCAGTAGCCTATGTAGAACACATACTATGTTCCAGACTATGTTCTACATGTATCCCAAATTACATCGAGTTCCGTTTAGTCGTTCTGGAAATACCTTCAAACAAACAACCATCCATCCATCCATTCATTCTAAACATTCGGATTTATATTAGTATGATTTAATTAACAATTATAATGTCTTGAATTTTTCGTTTTGAAGTGTTTTCTTTCGATCGGTTACTCATATTTAATGATATAACAAAATTATAAATATCAAGTCAACGTCGTAATCATCTTGTATATTTAAAAAAACATTAATGTTTATTTGATTGATGCTTATAGTACAAGAAAGACACAAACGAGGTCACGAACAGTTAGTACTAACTTGTAATTATAAATACGAACTGAACACGAACGAACGATACACTGTTCGTAGCATAGTTATTATAAATCTGAATAAAATAGAAGAATCTTAATTACATATTAGCAAGTAAAGATGTTACCACCATTCAAGAAATTGAGAATTAAAGATACGTACATTAAAATACTTATAAAAAAAAAATCGGTAAAGTAGTGATTAAGGCCGGCAACGCATTTGCGATTCCTCTGGTATTGCAGATGTCCATGGGCGTCGATGAACACCTTGGTGTTCCCGCTGCTCGTTTGCCCCCTTCTCTTATAAAAAAAAAATATGGTTACCTTTTACAAATTTTTTTTCAAGCACTGAAAGAAAACTGATGAAAAAATTTGATCTTTTCTTTCACTTGAATATCAATTCCTGGTACATTTACCTATGTAGCGAGAAAGAAACAAAAAAGGTAGAGGTTATATAAGGTTTCTTAACCAATTAGTAATTAAACTCTTAACCAGGTAAAATTCTTAACTAAGTAGAAGTGTAAAATGAAAAGCCCCAAGTAAGTAGGTACTCGTATGTTAAAGTAATAAAATTCGACGTGCCAAGTGGCATAGAGAAACTTTAATCTCTCCAGTGAAATCGCCAAGGCTGGCGATATGACGACACTATTGAAATTATTGTCTAGCCAGATAGAAATTGAAACAAAAACCTAACCTTCATGACGTCGAATTATTCATGATAGTTAATTTCGTTACACACAATTTTTTTAAATCAATAACGGTATCGACCTTGCGATTAACACTTTCTTATTTCTGCTTTAACGATAGCATTACACGAAACATGTCCCTCGGATCCGACATGAAATTGAAGGCCAATAAACCAGCATAAAATTGTAACCTCCTTGAAATAAATATTCCGGTAAAAAGGATTACTTACATACATTTGCTTAACGAAGTACTACGTCTTAATGTATTCCAAACGACTACGATTTATGTGACTCATTACAATTAAATTCATGTTAGTAAACATTAAAATATTTGTTGTCTATTGTAATGAACTCTAATACTAATAATTAATTATTTGTTTGATGCATGATATTATATGGTATTGCATTTTAGGCAACGAATTCTAGGTCCTTTGTCTTATTGAATAAAAAAAAAACTTGACATGAATAATGTATGAGCACTATTACAATTAAAAGTTATTTAATGGTCAATTAAACCGTGCCTTAGTGTACATTAACTCTGTACAAAGATACTGCATTATTGACAAATTAACAACCCTGACTGACACTTGAACTTAATATTTTATTTTACTAAGGTACAAGTTATATTTCAAATTATGTATGCTTTCAAACTAACATTAATGTTATATATTCGATTTACTCGTACAATTTGTATTAAAACATTTGTATATTACCTGTAAAATAGATTTAAGAATAAATTTCTGAATCCATCTTCTAAATATCGATGAGATAGAAATTGACTGGTAAACCTGGTGACTGGTGATACATTTATAATGCATGGGGAATCCCAAACTGATGCAAGGGTTTCCCCAAGCGAACATACCAAGGGCAGACCGGTAACATCAAAAACTCGTTTTAGATTTTTGTTGTTTTTACCAATGCAAGTAAGTTCGTAGGAAATGGTATTATTAAGACTTCTTTTTCCAAAGGAAATCACTAACTACAGCTAAAAAAATAGTTGATACATCTGAACTAATCGCCACTAGGACTAATTTATTGAAAAATGCTCCTATAGTGGGGGTTATATGGCTTCTCAATATCATATCTAGAGATATAGATTTATTTAGTTGTAGCGAACCGAAATTCACAGAGGCTGCATACAGATGTGTGGAAAACGATGTGAATGATGTTTAGTTACGCGTATATATATTCTTGCACTGTTTATCTATGTATTGTTTTTTATTAGTCATTGTTATGTGTTATTTACTGTTATTATAAAATATGTTATCATGTAAACTATTATGTAAAGTGAGTATAATGTCAAATTGGTTGTATACTGTAAGGATGCTTAGCAGTTGTTTTTAAATAAAAAAAAAAATTATAGATCTAAAACGAAAACATCTTGTAAATTGTTTATTCTCTCATAATTTTCTTGAGATTTCTCTTATAGTCTTTAGTATGTTAATTCAAAATTCGTGACTTCAAGTCTTTTACTCTGATATTGAAAATCTGTCGACACAATTTACAGAATCAATTCTAAACTTAGAAAGAACTTTGTGACTTACTCAAAATGTCAAAAACGATCCCGTAAAAGATAAAATAAAATTGAAAGTAATGTGAAACAAATTGCACTAAATTAATACAATATACTCGTATTATACGAATTATTAGTCCTACTATTTAGTTATGGCTTCGGAATACAGTGATTTCAAGCTTCATTTAAACTCAAATTTTTTTTTAATAGTATAACTGCGATAAATTACGGTTTATTAATATTCATAAAATAAACCATATGTTTTGAATCTTAACAACTCCATCTATCGGGTTTAATGTGAATCTAAACGATCACAGAGTCTCAGTTGACTAGAAGCCGGCGTCTAGGACACAGGAAATGACTCACGTACATGCCTGTACGCCAAAAAGCAATTCAGCCACATGTATGACATAAACTAAAAAGCCAATCAAGTTCGTTAGTTTCCAAAAGTTCAGTATTATGTGATTGTATGATGTGCTAAGAATATTCTTCTGCGTATGTTTACGCAACAACTAGTCACTAGACAACTGTACAGGTCAGTATTTTAGTATTCTCATGGTACATGTAACTATAGATGTCGCTTCCGCGTTTATATTGTTTTGAGTATATCGTCTGACCCTAATAAAGTATTTTATTTTATCACATGTTTTTTTATAAAACATGTTTTTGAAAAGAACTACTAAATATAAAAAAGAAATAATCTATACACATTATGGGTAGTAGGATAGAGTAAATCCAAAGAAAGAATGGATAAGTTGTAGGGGAGATGCGATGTTGATGGTAAGAAAACCTGCATAAGAAAAATACGATGGCTTTCAGAGGCCATGGAATAAAGGTACACTGCCGACCCCAAATAGGTGGAAAAGGAGCTCATCATCGTACAACATTTAAAAGATTTAATTTGTTATGCAACTGATTTATAAAAGTAATTACATAGAACGCACTGAAAGAACCAATTCAATATACCAAATGAAGATAAAGCCGAAATAGTAGAAAGGCTCGACATTCGTGCGGCGGTGTTTAGGGAAATACGTTATTTACAATTCAAAGTAGCGGCGTTGCATAAACTGAATCTAAAAGGATTATCTGTACGAGGATCCAGCGCACGTCGCTCGCTTAAATCTTCCGCACTTGATCCATGCTGAATATTTAACATTATATTTATTAAATTATACTAAAATAACAACGAAACATCTGTGTTCGATGCAGAAACAAGCAAAGAGTGCTGTTTATTACCATTTGTTACTTAATTGAGGATGAATTTGTTTTAGTACTGGTGGAACTCAGAAATTGCAATTTCAAAACGTCATTATACCCGTTCGGCATAAAAGTCAGAAAGATGACATAATGTTGTCTGAAACATGTTGACTTTTAGAGCTCAGCAAAATGTTGTCTTTTCGATAACTTTTTGCCGATGTCATTTTGAAGCAATCTCAATGATAACTAAATGATGACTTTTCGAGAACATATTTTTTTGTTAATAAAACTTTTGAACATTTTCAGATTTCTGCTATTTTCAGATTTATTGAATTTCCTTAATAATCATTCTTTTTAAACAATTCTAATTTGTTACTTTTTCAAAAATAAATTTGGTGTTCAATTCGAAATTGGAATATATGAAAAATTGAATTGTTAGTACTTTTCGCGCCAGCAGCGGCCATTTTTATTCTATACGGACCTCTCACTCTTTCATTAAAGAGTGATTGTTGACAAGCGTGAATTGCATCGTAATTCGTTTGGCATTGCTAAGTGTTTTTATTCAATTATTACAACATAAACGTATTATTTTTGACTTAACATACTGGTTGAAAATATAATTAATAGTATTTGTGATTCTTATTATTCAGTTAGTTATCAAGAATTTAATTGCCGAACAAATAAACTTGTAAGTATGAATATAGGTTATAAACAACAAATATAAAGTTATTCAATTATATATAATTATTTTGTTCCTTATTAATAAAACACTTTATTTTCAGATAGCGGAATAAATAATATACCAATGCCACCTGCCACGTACGTGAGCCAAAAGGATCAGCAACCACCACCAACATTTAAAACTCCTATATCATTACTTGAGCCGTAAAAGTATTTATAATTTTAATAATAAGATTATTTATATTGGTATGTAATATCGTTACTATTCATTGTGTTATCAAATAAACAATAATTAAACCTATTTTCCATGTCAATTTTAATTTTACACTAGCCTCTTAATTTTAACATAAAAACGTTAACTTTATGATTAACTTTAGAAAATGTTATCTTTCTGATATCTTTTTAATGATCTCTAAAAGATGGCACAAGATGGCTCATAAGAGAGCTTTATGTTAACTTTATGTTGACTTTTGGTTATCATTTCTGATATCAGATCTTGAATAATGTTAACATTAAGAGAACTTTATGCTATCTTCTTGCCGAACGGGTACTACATAGCATATTGAAATAATTTCTTTTATTGTTTCACACCTAATTATGATGTTTTAAAATGATTAAATCTATGAACAATGATAAACTGTAGTTATTTGATAACATTATTACGAAACTAAAGACATAAAATATTGTGTGGTGTGTCAGTAAGCGTAAATAACCCTCAAGGCCAGGCGCAAGTTGATATTAAGCAATGCTCTCGTGCAATCGATTTTAAGAACTGCATCGCAATAACAACAAATATTGCCCGTACGTATTATCTTTTCGATAAATTAATATTTAAATTATTTAAAAGGTACATACGTAAAAAATCTTACCGTTCTTTGAGTCTAAAGTTAGTCCAATCTCCTTATTCAAATCAGGATCGGAACAGTGATGTGATCTAAATGAGAAATCTAAGTGCCTATTTTCACATACCTGCTAGCCGCACAGACTTTGGTTGCGCGTGGCTTTCCAGGATTAAACGGCCAGGCGCTTATGTATTGGAAGTCACATTAACCAAAGACGAATATTTTACAAGTCTCAGTTTAGTCTATGTTTAATTTAGTTCATTTGAAAGATCATAACAACTTGTTAGTTTTTAACTTTTAAACCATAATATAGTCACAAATCCTTGAACCAAATAAAAACAATGGCCGGAATTACAATTCGTGTGTAAGGGCGTAGTGTAGTTCGATGCTTTTGCCGTATGAGCGCATTGTTAAAAAAAACAAAAACACACTCACGCTCAAACAACGTAAAAAGGAAATGTCAAGGTTAAATTGTTCGAGATGATATAACTAGTAAGTTATTTATATTATTGGTATCGCGATCCTTTATTGTTTATCTACTGTGAGGTGTCTATGAACTGTTGATATCGGTAATTTTTCATGTCACCGGAATTCTGCTTTTGTACATAACCTTTGAACAACATGGAGTAACGCCATATTAGTAACTGTGCCACAAATGGCTTTAATTGTCATGTTTTTATTCATTTAAAACAAAGCTTGTTACATTATAGTGTGTTCGCTGTATAACTATAGATATCGCGACTTTTATCTGATCGTAAATATATTTTTTAGCTTATAATAAATTTTTTAAAAAGTATAAGAAAAATATTCTTTAATTCATATTCGCTGACAAAGTTACCGCTTTAAAATGCACGACACTGAGATAAAATTTAATATTAAAACTTGCCATAACTAAACCTTAAAAACTTTAATTTCACACAAGTTAAAATTAGACAATTTAATATTAACATCGGTAATTCAAGTCAACCATATCCGTTTACACTTCTTGTCAAAGGTGGGCATTAACTCGTTAATCCGTTAATCGTTAATTAACGAAGTTAACATTTTCCTTAACGGATTAACTTTTAAGTTAAATTCAAAAAGTGTTAACGCTCTTGTTAACTTCCGTTAAATTCTACTTCCGTTAATTTAGTCCGTTAATTGTTACAATAGACACTTATTGACGTGTTGTCATTTTATTTAAATTATGCATCAGGCTACATTCGTAAGTTCGGCTATGTTCGGCGACCGTCGGGGAGTCGAATGGTAAACGAGAAAGAGAGAGAACGAGAACGAGTGAGTGTCATGCATGTTATACAATACACCGAGCGGCCGGGATAGACGTGATCAAAAGAGTACCACAGAATCCTTGTTACAAAATAGTGACGATTTAAACAAACTTACCTCTATCAAATATTGCGAAGTTTAGGCGCTAGACACCTTCAAAGTTTAATAATTATTTCACATTTACACAAATATCTCGAAAAGTCTTTATTACATTTTATTCACATTAAAACTGGTTTTCATTTATTTAACATCACTTTTTTTAGAACAAGACTTTGTTATAAAATCAACATAAGGTTCGAAATCACTTTACTCTTAATACAATAATTGTTATACGTGAGACGCAAAATCTATTAAAAAGATAAACTGAATTGCAATCAAAATACATAATCGAGAGTGCATTAATCTTCAACGTCGTACCTAAAATACAACTAAACTTTGTTGCAGACAAAATGTTTATTTTAATTTTGGAGTTTAAAGACAACAAAAAATATTAAAAAAAAATAGTTTATGGTTCATTTGAAAAAGCGTACAAATAGGATTTTTTTGTCATTGCGTAGATAAGAAACAAACAATGAAAAAAAAAATTAAAAATTCGAAAGACGAAATGTGCACGCTATAAACGTTCCTCAAAAACAAAAGGGATTTAGGTGTTTATTACCGTCGTTTGTTTTTTTGGGGCTTCTTCATAGTCAACGAAAAATAATTTTACATTTTAAAAATATGAACAAAGGATCAAATGGACAGCCGCACAGAGAATACGATAACGAACACGATGGATTTATGGCCCCAACCCTTCTAATTGTCGGGGATGCACGTGCGCTGCGCAAAGACAATAGCGAAGATAATTTGTTTGTTTACAAAAAAAAGTATACGACAAAACGAGAAAGAATGAGGAAAAAGATAAAATAATTATGTTAGTGAAATAATGTTAAACTGTGTTATACTAAATTTAATATATGAAATTTCGCCACAAGTGACCTTTACAAAAAGTCATCGATTATTTACGTATATCGAAAGTTTATTTTAAAATTAATCGAATGTCGTTGAAAATAATTCAAAACATATTCTTACTAATTAACTATAACGATTTTATAGGTGATAAGAAAGAGAGAAGACATCACCCGCGATCGGTTGTTTTCGTTATGTCGTGTAACTTATGATCAATACACTGAGAGTAATTTAACTTGATTTAACATATAACAATAGATCGGACGATAGATCATTAGATGATAGAAGTTATCGAAGGCATCTCAGTTATATAGTTTGATGTGTTGAGATGTATCACTGGACTGGTTATATAATTTATTTATCAATGTTATAATAAGTTTCCTCTGATGTTAGAAGTTTTATTAATAAATCTATATTAATAAATAAAAAGTACGTAAAAAATTATAAGTCTGTTCGTGGGTCCTTAGGTAAAATAAAAAAAAAATATTACCAAATTATACATAAAATTAAATGTTCAGTTGTTGGAGTATGAGCAAATGAATATCCGGGAGCAAATAGTAACAGATAAATGTAAATACTGCACAAAAGTTTTGATTGTTTTTTTTTAAATATTATCACATGTCTTATCTTAACTGTTTAGTAGAAAATTTGTGTTGTCTAAATTTAGTTAGCTATCTAATTCCGTGACGTCGGATTGTCGATAAAAAAATTTACTGAAAAAGTCAATTGTCCATCATTGTCAGTGTAGTATATAAGTGTGTGTAACTAGTGCATGCTATGTCATAATTATGGTACAGGCATTAGTACATCGCTCCTATTGTCTAAATTATATTTTAGTATAGGTATTATATAACTAAACTATTGAAAGTCTCGACAAAATCGGTCCATACGATTCGGAGATTATTCGTATGGCCATTTCCCGCTTGCGCCTTATACTCGTAATATAAACAAAAATTAACTTTAACTGTTAACTTTAACTTGCGTTAAATTTTCGTAAATTAAACGCTTTAACGATTAACGAAGTTAAATTTTTATTTAACGAATTAACGATTAACGAAGTTAACTTTTTGATTAACTGTGCCCACCTATGCTTCTTGTAATTTGTACGCAACCTTCGTGAGAACTTGTATTAATTAGTTATGACACAATACCTACAATAGTACATGGATACGCTCACAGAGACCGGCGCTGTCTTTGCACAGACGGAAAAACGATTATAAATCATAAAGTTACATAATTACCTGACAAATTCCGTTTGCTAATTAAATAATTTATTTAAACAGTTGCTGGAAATTAATTTTTAAATGAATTGTCGTGGTAATAACATGATTTCGTTCAGGATTGTTTTGTACCATAAAATTAGGGACAGGAAGTTTCTTACTTTTCTGGTATAATTTGGGACATTCATAAACTTGACCTTTTGTAAATAATAATAATTAATGATGTAACTACAATAGATAAATGTAGGAACAACTCTCAACTCTTATCATGAGCCACAAAGATGACATCACAAGATATTATCTAAGTGCAACTTTGTATAGAAAATGATGTTAACAAAAGTCAAGACAAATTAAATGAATATTACAATTAAAATCACGAAGCAGATGGTTTTAACTTTAATCTAGATCTAATTAATTGATGCCTGATGTTTATAGCCTCAACAAATCATATATAAAAATTGGAAAAATACTTTTTATGTTTGTAACTATTTGTATCTAGTATCTACTCGTATTTGTAACTTATTAACGGTAACCTGTCTTTTTGCCTGACATGTTTAGTTTGAGGTTAAGTAGTTTGTGACAATAGAAAACCATTTTTCCAATCTTTGCTATAATTCGCGCGCTGATCGTGTTCAAACGGGTGTCTCTCTTTGGGTCGGACTAATGATAATTCGTCCCAAAAACACAGAAATAAATCAAATTTAGAAGATAATTTTTTTATAAACATTTCTCAGAAATGGGCAGACTGCGAGAATTCGACTTCTCTCTGCCGCCGTTGTTGATGTGCTGCGGCTTCTTCATCATGTACCTGGTAGAGGAACTCGTACACATCTACATCCACCACCGCGAGCGGCAGAACGGCCAGACGGCACAGCTGGTGCGGAACCTCAGTGTAAGACGTAGTCGCGCCGGCAGTGCAGATACCAACGGCGAGAAGAGCGTCACCAATTCCATCGCGAACCTCACCGACCCACCCACAATGAAAATGTCAAAGGTAACATGCAAATGCTTACTCTCACACCTTTTTCTATTTTTTTATGTAGAGAATGTTTACAACGCCCTCAGGCTGCTAACGTAGTCTTTGGATCTTATAGAAGTCGAATCTAGTTCCTGATGTTCTTTTAAAGTTACCCCCGGAAAGCTGAATATCCTTTCATGACACTACGATTGTTAACTATATATATTAGATAAACCGAACCGATGTTTGGAAAGTTCTTACAATAACCTTGTGGATTCGACAAATTTAGATAAAAAATATTGACATGAAAATTTAATGGTTCCAGGACCCGGAGCTCAACCACCACGGCCACTCCCACAATCATAGCCACATGCCCATAACGCAGGTTGATGACGTCACCTCCGCATTGCGTGGTTTGCTCATTGTGCTGGCTCTTTCCATTCATGAGTTGTTCGAAGGTCTGGCTGTCGGTTTGGAATCCTCCACGTCTCATGTCTGGTGAGTCTTTTGTATTGTTGAATTATTTCTGTAAGCCATCTATCGTCGACTAGCATAAACACTTTTATCGACACAGGTTTCTTGTTAACAGATGGCGCTTTGTATTTTTTATGATTTTTATTTAAATTTGTATTTTATCATGAACCGAATGTAATCTTATTACAGGTACATGTTAGGAGCAGTTTCCGCCCACAAACTAGTCATTGCATTTTGTATCGGTGTAGAATTGATCGCTACACGCACAAAGACATGGCTATCCGTGATCTACATCACGACATTCGCTATTGTATCCCCATTGGGTATTGGCATTGGACTTATTCTGGTCGGTGGTCAAGGTGCTACCGCTGCTGGCGTCTACTCTGTCGTCCTGCAAGGATTGGCATCAGGAACTCTATTATACGTCATCTTCTTTGAAATATGGAAGAGCGATAGAACGGGCATCCTCCAATACTTCGCAGCTCTCATAGGATTTGGGCTCATGTTCGGATTGCAGTTATTGAGTAAGTATTACGCATATCAATCTATATTCTTCTTATAAGACTTACTAAGAATTTTAAATACACTTACATACACTTTAAAAATTGCCCGTTTAATGAGTAATAAATTACTTATCTTATGTTTTTTTTTGTTACAGCGGGTCATTCTCACAGCCACTCGCACGGAGATGACGACCACGGACATTCCCATGACCACGGCCACACGCATGACCACGGTCATTCTCACGACCATTGAAAACAACACCCAAAGTGTCTATGAATGGTCACTGATATCGTACTTAGAAAATAACATTCATGTTCCATGTAGTTTTAATATACTCGTACACAATAACATGATCCTCGAGTGTGACGTCATAGTTGAACATTGAAAAATGTCACGTAATTAAATAATAGAGTGAGACTAACGAATGTACTGAATAAAAGAGGTTAATATTCCAATTGACTCTCATGTTATTGTACACGTATTGTAAGCGGGGAAATGTAAGTGAACTCATTTGTGATACATGGATTGTGATGAGTTACTATTATCTAATGTTTTTATATGTTTTTATTTTGTAAATTGCCCTTTAATTTTGTACATAATTGCTATACATAATCGCTTAATAACACTTGTTATATTATATAAGTTAAGAACAAAAATGTTAAGACGTTTGGCGATAAAGTTAGAAATGCCCGGTTAGAAATAACCGTTTTATCTTAAAGAAGAAATGTGGACATATTTATAATAATACTTGATAATATTAGCTATTTCCTTCGTATTGTCTATTCCAGCGTAAACATCTAGTCAACAAGAAAAGCAATAACGTAACATAGTAACGCAGTCACAAACATTTCTATAGTAAATTCAACTTTAAATGTCTAACTAAATAAATTAGTTAATTAACACAAATTATTAAAAAGTGCATGTTTTTTTAAATTGAAGTTGATTTAAACGATGTAAAAAATGCGCGGGAAAACCCTTTTCACGTTTGTCATGTACACTTTAGTGTTGCTAGGTAATAAATGTAAAAACCCACCGGCCGCGGTCATTATTATGACATATTATCAACATGTAATCACTTCACTTGTAAGGTTTATTTACTTGTTGTCTACATCCCTAAAATAATATAAGTCTGTTATAAATATAACTAGTTCGGCTTGACCTCGTTGTCATTGCCCCTTTGAGAAACGTTCGGAATCGCCGCCCGGTTCATAAGCTGTGAATAATATTATTAAATGTAATTACGATATTCTAACGATGAGAGACAATGAACAAGGTGTTTACTTGACATCATTTTATTATTTACCTATTTATTAAACGCGTGTCTGTGATAAGTATATTTTTGTAAAAAAAGACCAACAATATGTAAATGACGGTAATTATTAAAATATTATACATATATTTAAGTGTAAGTACAAATTAATTTGCATTGTCTTATGAGGTTTGTAAGAAGCGGAGACGCATTTTGTATTAATTAAAAGAAAAAATAGTTTGAAAAAATGTGTTTGGTTTTTCTTCCCTCTTGATTATTGTTTATTAATAACAAGTTAACAAGTAAATGACAGCAAGAATGACCGAAGACGAATCCTAACGATGTTGAATCCTAATATCTTTAAAAATTAACATTTAAACTAAAGTTAAAGTAAAATTAAAAGTTTTTTTATTATATTTTTTTGTCGTAAAAGATATTTGGCATTCTTTAATCCATAATACTATAAGATCGCATTTAAAATATCGGTAGCATTATTATTTTATGGCGACTCGTAGTCAGCGAGAGGACCTCGAAGGTGTTTCATGTGATTGGACCAAGCCAGAGCCAGATGGGTCCCCTGTAAGGGGTAAGCGACCGCCCCCTCGCCTTTTTCCCGCTCGCGCATCCCTTCCCTGCAATATCCTGTCATGTTTCTGACAGAATATATTATGAATTATAATTTTCAAACATTAATCGTTATAAAATCATTTTTGTTGGAATTCAGACCTACACCACGAGTTGAACGTTTTACTCAAAAACTCAATTCAGAATAAAATAATTAATAATAATAATAATAAGAGCTTCGACCAACATCTTAACACATTGATGGACAGTAACGTCTGTGGGCGTTCCTATAGTAAAAAATGATACGACAGAACGCCTTTAGTCGTAATAGTTTATACTCGTGTCACGGCAGTACGGCTGAGGGCGTTTGATTTTCAATACTTTTACAAGGAAGAGAATGTTGTAGTGTCACCGCAAAAGTAATGCGGCTTTCCTACTGTCATCGTACATAGTTCTACAACACGTCAAGGGACACACACATTGACAGAATTCCGGTACCCCTCCCCCCGTACAGTACGCCCGTGGGCGTCATGTTTTCATACATTTAGTCACGTAGTGCGCGTCGGCGGTGGGCTTCGTGTCACCTCATATTTTCGCGCGCAAATAACGGCTCGAGTGGTAAGTTATTGACGTATTTTTGTGTTTTTGTTTATCGAAATATTCAAATTCAATTTTGTATAAGGTAATTGTGCTTCTAAAATTAGTGGTTGTTTGTATTGAATGCAGTTTTTTGGTATTGAATTAATAATGAATTTATCTACAGATGGCGCCTGGAGATCCGTACGAAAGGGAACAAAAACGGCTGTTAGAATTGTTCAATGAAGCTGAAACTATAGGCGTACTGTCACTAAACAACATTTTACATGCAACCGCATTGACACTACGCCCATAGGCAATGTATGAGATTAAGTAGTGTCATTTGGGAAGTAATTCTTAACATGTACTGTCCGCCAACGTGTTAAGAAGCTCTCGCTAAACAGTTGGATTAAGGGCCTGATACAAAAGGCAGTTATTTTAGAAACCGCACGCATAGTTAGGAGGTTCCTGTCTCTGTAGCCCTGACCACTGGTTGTTTGAGTAATGGGATTCCGCAGCCGGTGGTATACTATTTTTTATATAATATATTTTGTTAATTTTTTTTTATAAAATGTATTATATAAATAATAAGATAATAAATGAATAAAAAAATAATAATAAAATAACAAATAAATTAGTATTGGAAAACAAATATCTTAAAAAGATCAATGAAACAATAAAAACATACTTCAGTGTTGCTACAAATATAATTACAACAATGATATTTAAGCTGTTCTAATCTCTGATCTCTGTTGACTTGTTGTGGTTTTTGGTTGTCAAATTGTCAAATCAATTTGCTTAATGCCTATGTCGAAAATTCGAAAATAGTTTACAAACAAAAATTTACGTCAATAATTATTTAAATTCATCATTCACTTTATATTTTGAGAGCCTTTAATATAGATCAGTACGCGAAACAAGTATATTATTACAAGTTATATATTATATACTACACATCGGACACGTTGAAAAGTGGTAAGTGAAACTTGTTTGTGTATATTTTATTATATGTAACACAGTGATAAAGCGTTCTCTTTTATAAATTAGCATTTTTACATGTAGCTATTACAGAGATGTAAATTTGAATGAATGGAAAGTGAATCTCCGTATGATATAACACGTACAGGTGAAATGTTGATTATTTAACCTTGCGCAGTAGTCAATAGGTGGTGGAAAGTTGGCATTGTATCGAGAAACTATCACTTTAATGCCATTAATGCCAGTCTATATTGAACTCGCCGTGGTGTCGTGTCGTGTTAACTATTATTTTATCTCTCTTAACATGAGTATCTTATTTAATTCTGCAGTATGCATACCAGCACTTGAAAGTTAGTCTCCCACATTATTTTTTTTCAATTTCAACATCTTTGCATCTCGTAGTATTGAGTAAAATACAAGACTTTTCAACTTTTTTTACTTATGAGTTTTTAATTTCCATTAAATCAAAGTTCATTAGTATATGATTGTACTTTATATTAATGATCTTTATATTAAAAAAATTTTAATCGAGTCTAGCCATTGACCTTGATTGTTGTAGTAAAAGGTTTTAGACTGTGTATACATGTGTCTCTAAGTGTCTTTTATTACTATGCATTGATATTTTAATTTGTGTCCAATTATAACCCTATATTAATTCCCACAGTATATATAAAATGTTTAGCTTTACAACATCCAGTATGTAAGTAATTCTAAAATTTTTTGACACATATTTTAACATAACTTTTAATTGCATTTTCAGGTGAATATCGTCCCTTTATCCGCAGTATGTCTGCCACAGGTTTAACATCACAAGCCCAGCTGCAGTACATACTGCAGTGGTTCCAGGAGTTCAGTGAGTATCAGCGTGAAGATTTCCTACCTGTCCTAGCTGCAGCATGCAGCGATAAACCTGATCAACTTGCAGCAACTCTCTCCAAACTCTCATGCCAAGACAAACCTGTCAGCTTGTTTCAGTGTCGTGTAAGTTGTTTTTGTGATGTTTTATTATATGTACAGTTGAACCTTGATAAGTAAGAGTCATTGTCCCAATGGTTAACCTCCATAAGCGAGAAATTTGGGTTATAGAGAAGCATAAAAAAGCTAGATAAATAGCGCCCTTTGACTCTTCCTTATTCTGGTGTGATTGTATTTCTTTATCTGCTGCTTATATCTTAACCATGTCTGCTTATATCTTTAGTTTCTTATTAATAATAAGAAATATAGGAATTATTTGCATTTATTTGGTAAGCTAGTCAATCAACCCGTACTGGGCCAGCATGGTTGACTATGGCCTAATCACCCCTAACTTAGGGTAGGCTCCGAACTCCTCGGTGGGGATGTATAGTGAGCTGATGATTTGGTAAACCAGAAGAGTCCTAGATTAATTATATATGTTTTATAATTGTTTATTTTATCTACAAAGTGAGGTTATTTTCCCAAGATAACTAAAAAGAATGGAATAATTAAAGAATATAGACACAATGTCTTTAAAGTGTTTTATATATTTTTAACTTAAAATATACAAATGCTAGCATTAAAACATTCAAAACAAATGTAATTAACCCAAATTAATTTGCCTTAACACAACTGATAATTGACTAAACAAACAGGATGTTCATATGCTGATAAAAGATGGAAATGGAACATATATTTGTACTTATGTTTATATTCACCATATTATACAGTACATACAGCGAGTAGGAGTTACTTTAGTTTGATATGTTTTTTGGTTTAATCTTTTTTGTGTTAATAAAATAAACTTTCTTCTTTCTTTCTTTCTTTCTAAAATATTCTAACATCCTGTATTTAAAAAAAAAAAAATATAATTATGAAGTTGTGTGTTTGTTCTTAATATAACCAAAGAAAGTATGGATGGATTGTGTGAAAGATATGCCTAAGAAGGGGGTAAATTCAAATATGACGGCTGATAGAGATGTATGGAGGAGTAGTACATACTGTGCCGAACCTAAAATACAAATACAAATATACTTTACTATGCACTATCATGGAGTAACAAAAAAAGTACAACAGGATTTTCACAAAAGGCGGTCTTATCGCTAAGCAGCAACAGCACAATCTCTGCCAGATAACCTTTGGGTACAAATTAAGCTAAGTAAACCAAATCGGTAGGGTGCACGCGAACAGTGACAATAAATAAAGATAAAAACAATAGAAATATTAATAAGAGAGAATAAAATAATACAATATTTCAGCAATAGGGATAAGGATATGGGAGGATTGCTCCATAGGGATAAGGGCAGGTTGATGATGAGAGTAAGAGCGTCGATGGCTCAGGGGTTAAGCACTTGACTTGCAATCTGCAGGTCCAGGGTTCGAATCCCGCCATGTACCAATGTGTTTTTCGATTCTCGATTTACATATGTACATTTATCCGACGTTCTTACGGTGAAGGAAAACATCGTGATGCAACCTGCACATATCTGAGAAGAAATTCAATGATATGTGTGAAGTCAACCAACCCGCACTTGGCCAGCGTGGTTGACTATGGCCTAGTCACCCCGAACCTAGGGGTAGGCTCCGAGCCCCTCGGTGGGGACGTATAGTGAGCTGATGATGATGATGATGATGATGATGATGATGATGATGAGTTTGTTCATAATATGTCTGTGATTACAGTATTATAAATATAAAATTCTTCCAATAGGTTTGTTATATCTCATTTAAATAAATTTATTATCAATTTTAAGACATATTGATGGAAATAATATTTTTATTTTCAAAATGCAGATTATTTTCTTAAACAATATAATGTTTTTGTTTCATTATGATAGTGATTTCCTCAAATGTTATTAATGATGTATGTAATTAAAATATCTCAGTATGTGAGTCATATCTCTGTGAGACAATAGCTATTATAATATTTGTTATATCCCATTAGTAATTGTTTTCTATACTTTAATACTAAATTCTTCAAGTTCAGTTTATAGTTGTTAATAATATCGAAATTTATATATGAACTAAACTATGACTACACTATTGATAAAACTATATCCATTTGTAAATGTTAAGAAATAAACTTTGGGACTCAGGAGTTCTTTTATAATGTTAAGTTGTAGATATCATTACCATGCCCTACAACCTACAACAACAGATCTTACAATTCAATCTAGTTTAATCATTTCACTTTTCTAGTTAAGTTTACCCCTACCGATGTAACCTTAAATGTGCATTTAAGTTTCTGTATTTGCTGTATACCATTCTTCCTCCCCTGAATAAACCCTTCATGTAATAAATTCATGATTTTTACTTTCTTGTGTTAAAACCTACATCTTAGTTTAGTTAACATGCAACAAACAAAATAAACATTTACATGTGTAAATGTTATTTTTTGTTTAAGTAAAAGGTCCTATATGGCCTATTTTCTTATATGGTTGTAACTAAGAGAGCCTCTCCTGAAAAGTTGTCAATTTGCACATTAGCCCAATAAATTTAGACAATAATTTTTTTTTTTATATTTTTTCAGATAAAATTGTTTAATGAATGGTATCCAACATGGACTGAAGAAGAAAGAGAGAGATTGGTTAATAAGATATCGGAAATTGATGCAGAATTTAGTATGAAACTACAAGAAGCAGTATTAAAAGGA